>NC_042958.1:16273406-16573406 GCF_901001165.1 Salmo trutta | reverse complement strand
AACACTAGCCCAAATCTACACTGGAGTTGCTTACCAAGAAGACAGTGAATGCTCCTGAGTGGCCGAGTTACATTTTCAGGCAGTTTTAAGTAAAAACTGTATGGCAAGACCTGAAAATTGTCTGGCATTGATCAACAACCAATTTGACAGAGCTTGAAGAATTTTGAAAATAATAATGTGCAAATGTTGCTCAGTCCAGGTGTGGAAAGCTCTTACAGACTTACCCAGAAATACTCAATGCTGTAGTCACTGCCTTAAGGGGATTCTAACATGTATTGACTACATGACCAAAAGTATGTGGGCACCTGCTTGCCGAAAAGCATTCCAAAATCATGGGTATTAATATGGAGTTGCCCCCCCCCCCCCCCCCTGCTGCTATAATAACCTCAACTCTTCTGGGAAGGCTTTCCACTAGATGTTGGAACATTGCTGCGGGGACTTGCTTCCATTCAGCCACAAGGGCATTAGTGAGGTCAGGCACTGATGTTGGGTGATTATCACTGGTTTGCAGTCTGCGTTCCATTTCATCCCAAAGGTGTTTGATGGGTTTGAGGTCAGGGCTTTGTGCAGGCCAGTCAAGTTCTTCCACATCAAATTTGACAAACCATTTCTGTATGGATCTCGCTTTGTGCACAGGTGCATTGTCATGCTAAAACAAGAAAGGGCCTTCCCCAAACTGTTACCACAAAGCTGGAAGCACAGAATTGTCTAGAATGTCATTGTATGCTATAGTGTTAAGATTTCCCTTAACTGGAACTAGCCCAAACCATGTAAAACAGCCCCAGCCCATTATTCCTTCTCCACCAAACTTTACAGTTGGCACTATGCATTGGGGCAGGTAGAGTTCTCTTGGTATCCGCCAAACCCAGATTCATCTGCCGGACTGCCAGATGGTGAAGAGCCGTTCATCACTCCAGAGAACGCGTTTACACTGCTCCAGAGTCCAATGGCGGCGAGCTTTACACCACTCCATACAACGCTTGGATTGGTGTAAAACCCATTTCATGAAGCTTCGATGAACAGTTCTTGTGCTGACTGTTGCTTCCGGAGGTAGTTTGGAACTCGGTAGTGAGTGTTGCAACCAAGGACGGACTATTTTTACGCACTTCAGCACTCGGCGGTCCCATTCTGTGAGCTTGTGTGGCCTACCACTTCGCAGCTGAGCTGTTGTTGCTCCTAGACGTTTCCACTTCACAATAACAACACTTACAGTTGACCGGGGAAGCTCAACTGCCAATGTTGCTTATGGAGATCGCATGGCTGTGTGCTTGATTTTATACACCTATCATCAATGAGTGTTGCTGAAATAACCCAATCCTCTAATTTGAAGGGGTGTCCACTTACATTTGTATGTATAGTGTATATGTGACCCGATTCATGAAACTAGGCGTATGTTGCAAGCCACGACTTCACCGGAGAGCCGTTTGAACGTAATTCTATCTTTTTTTAATCAAAATGCGTTTTTGGGCCCGAACACAGACAACCAAACGCATTGTCATTTGCACTGATCTTTGCTATTATTGTTCTAGAACACACACACACCCACACGCACCCAGGTCTGTGTCTGCGTATCCAGCCAGTGTAATATGAATTATAAATGTAGCCTAATAAAAAGAAAGCGAAAAGGCAGGTAGAAGCAGAAGAAAATGACTGGTGTTACAGCAGTGTATTGATCAGTGTGTATCAAAGGAGGATGTGAGACACCAGATTACCTGCTAGTCTGAGCATTAGGTAGTGTGTTAGAGTGTTATAGCCCGGGGCTCATCTTCCACTGCCAGATCACTGTAAATACAACACTGACAGAGAGAGGGTGTGTGTGTGTGTGTGTGTGTGTGTGTGTTGCATCACTGGATGGAAGTAAAGCAAAGGCCCATCTGTTTTTGTACCCAACTCCCTCTAAATAAAGAAGGAAGATACAACCCACTCAGCCAGGACACCGACTGGTTTTGGGTCTGTTCTGCTCCTACAGTCTCCATAGAAATTGACAATATTAATCCCAAATAACTGAAATAGCATTTTCTAGTTTCTGCATGTGTTGTTTTGGGTTACAGTCTGCTCTCCTAACCTTTGCCTGTGTGTTTGTAAACAGGAAAGCCTGTGCAGCATTAATTGCCCTCCCTGGATGGTCAGTGTGAGAGAGGTTATATTGAACTGATTCCTGATGAATGTGAATCAACCTGAGATGCATCTCTACTCGTTCTCTTTATATCGATTATTTAGATTCATAACAAACTTTTACCTTGAGATTCAGCAATCGAGCCAAGGTGGGCTGGAATAAAATAATGAAAATAAATCAAAGTCTGTTTGTGCATCGTAAAATATTTACAGGTTCCAGTTTCCTACGGCTGCAATTTAAACCGTTTGGATTCTGCAAAGCCATAAATGAATCATGGATTTATCAAGTGTTGATGTTTTAGTATTCATTTTCCCGTCCTTTTCTCTCCAGTCCTCCCACCACAATCACTGCATATGTCACTAATAGCATCATACCCATTTCTAACCATTTTAAAATGCACACACAAATGCAAGCAGACACATCCATGACACACAGGTGACCTGGAGTTTAGTGTGCCATATTGCATCCTGACTGAGTGGCAAAAGCTGTCTAAAACAATGGTTTTAAACCCACAATGAATAAAAGGGGTGACAGAGGTTATCCCAAAATGTGTCTTTTAAGCAAATGGTGACTCGCTGAAAAACAGACACATGAAAATGCAAGGCTATTCTGTTTCACAAAGAGCAAAAACCTTTATATGCTTTATAAACACACTATGCTAAACCTACTACGTGGTGGACAATATGATTTTATTCCATGTAGATAGAAGAGAAAGAGAGAGGGAGAGAGACAGAGAGAGAAAGATAGGGAAACAAAATGATTGAATGCATGGGTGCACGCTTTGTGTGCTGTGTAAGGTGAGGAGTGCCATCTATTGACCGAAAGAGGAAGTGTTTCCTTTGTGTGACACAACAAAGCCCTGTTTTGACAGGGTTCATAGTGGCTAAATGTTTGTTCTCTGGCTTTGTGTGCCTTTAATGAGAAGCTACTTGCATTGTTCTCGTTTTAATTAATTTGACTGCATTTTATTTAGAGCTTTATTTTATTTTCATCTAAGGTTCATCGCTCATCTCTTTGCTACGTTCTACAATTTGGTTTTTAGGGAATAATAGTCACACTGTAGAACCTTGAATAGTTGAAGAATGCATTATACATGAACCCGCACTTGCTTTTTAATATAAAGATGATGGGTTATTAGTTGTGGCATATGAAAATGGTTTAGAATTTATAGAAGTAATTTTCAGGGGAAGTATGAATTAATGTTTAGACTGACAAACATCTTTCAAATGTGGTTTCATTTTGCCTTCTATGCGTTCATATTGTACTGCTCCCTGTTGAACTGAAGCCAATAGTTTTCATGATGTCTCTCTCTTTCTGTCTCTCTCTCTTTCTGTCTCTCTCCCTTTATCAGTGGAGGAGCTGTCATGTCGTGGAGAGGAGGTTTGGCGGTTGGAGGGGAGTGTGAGAGAAGGAAGACAGGCGGAGGAGAGGAGGAGGTAAGAAGGGAACATGGGGAATTAATACAATTCTTCAGGTCTCAGACAAGGTTACTCTACACGCCAGCAGTACTCATAGATTACCATCCTCTCCAAATGGGCATATTATGGACATATTAGAGAATGTGCATGTTGGCCTGCCTCGTACCGTGCCGTACATGAGGTCACCAAGTTCAAAGTTCACAGGTTGGCCCGTGTCTCTTCAGCATTGTGATGACATCAGCATAAATGCAGCATGAAATGTCTGGTGTCTGTCTGTGGTTGTGGTCTAGATCTCTGCCAGTATGGTGACCTCATCACATTAATGCAGAATCCTCCCCCCCACCCTCTCTCTGCCCCCGTCTCTCTCACCCCGTCTCTCTCACCCCGTCTCTCTCACCCCTTCTCTCTCTCTCTCCCCTTCTCTCTCTCTCTCTCTCTCTCACCCCTTCTCTCTCCCTTTCTCTCGCTCTCTCCCTTTTTTGCGCTCTCTCCCTTTCTCTCTCTACTCTCTCTCTCTCCCTCTTTCACGCTCTCTTTCTCTCCCCTCTCTCTAAATTGTTAACATCCATATGGGCCAATAGCTAAGAGGAGTCAGTCTGTATGAGAAAAGAGCTCCCAAATGGTCATTATTCAACTAAACATGAACATGATGCTAAATGGATCTCAGCTGTTTCTGGGAAGTTCCCCATCCCATCCTCCCCTCTCGTCCCCTGATTCCCCCATTATCCCCTTCTCCACCCCTCTCTCTTCCATCTTTTTTATTGTGAACTGAGAAAACTGTCTTTGGGTTCTATAGCCAATTTATAACACATATGTACAGCACTCCTGAATATACTTATAACATTGAAATTGGTGCATATTGAGACCGTACTATGGATGTGTATATAGCCTGTATATTTAGGTTTGCTATAGGATCTGTATATTTAGTTGTCCTATATATTGTGTGTATATTTAGCTGTGTTGTGCCCAGTCGGTCTGCCAGTGGGGTCCATGGGGGCTGCGCTGGGGCTGCCTGCGCTGGGGCTGCTCTGGGGATGGGGTTGGTCGGGAGCTTGAGGAAATGCTCATAATTTGTCGTATTGATCGAGTAACCACGGCAGCCAGTCTCTATTGAGGCAGAGCAGAAATAGACCCTCTATCGATCACATTCAGATTCCCCTCTGTTCTTACTGACACTATTCGGCCTAGTTCCAAATCAGTCCCTAGGCCCTTCCCTGTGTCCTAGCCCCTTCCCTAAGCCCCCTACTACTGTGATGTTTACCTGTGTGTGTGTGTGTGTGTGTGTGTGTGTGTGTGTGTGTGTGTGTGTGTGTGTGTGTGTGTGTGTGTGTGTTGCAGGCTGACAGTGGAGAGGCTGGAGAGGCAGTCTGCAGAGTTGAGACTGGCCCTACAGCAGGCCATGGAGAACACACTCAACACACAGAGAGACAACCACACAACACAGGAACAAGTAAACACACACACCTCAACTTATATCCTTCTCTCTCTCCCTACTTCTGATTAGTTCTGGGAATTGGTTGGCAGAGCATGGATTGTTTTATAAACCTAGAAAGGTACTTTGGAATTGTAATATTCCCATATGTTCCCTAATGTAACATTCCCAGTGAGTGGGAATCCTCTGGGAGAACTCTTGCATGCACACACACACACACACACACACACACACACACACACACACAGGTAAACATCACAGTAGTAGGGGGCTTAGGGAAGGGGTTAGGACACGGGGAAGGGGCTAGGACACAGGGAAGGGGCTAGGCCACGGGTAAGGGGCTAGGACACGGGGAAGGGGCTAGGACACGGGGAAGGGGCTAGGACACGGGGAAGGGGCTAGGACACGGGGAAGGGGCTAGGACACGGGGAAGGGGCTAGGACACGGGGAAGGGGCTAGGACACGGGGAAGGGGCTAGGACACGGGGAATGGGCTAGGACACGGGGAAGGGGCTAGGACACGGGGAAGGGGCTAGGACACTGGGAAGGGGCTAGGACACGGGGAAGGGCAAGGGGCTAGGACACTGGGAAGGGGCTAGGACACGGGGAAGGGGCTAGGACACGGGGAAGGGGCTAGGACACGGGGAAGGGGAAGGGGCTAGGACACGGGGAAGGGGCTAGGACACGGGGAAGGGGCTAGGACACGGGGAAGGGGCTAGGACACGGGGAAGGGGCTAGGAACTGATGGATTGTCAGACACACTATCTCTCTCTCTGATCAAATCAAACTTTATTTGTCACATGCGCCGAGTACAACAAGTGTAGACCTTACCGTGAAATGCTTACTTACAAGCCCTTAACCAACAGTGTAGTTCAAGAAGAGTTAAGAAAATATTTACCAAGTAGACTAAAATAAAAAGTAAAAATAAAAAGTAACACAATAAGAAATACAATAACGAGGCTATATACAGGGGGTACTGGTACCGAGTCAGTGTGCTGGGGTACAGGTTAGTTGAGATCATTTGTACACGTAGGTGGAGATGAAGTGCCTGCATAGATAATAAACAGCGAGTAGCAGTGGCTTTCCTCTGACACCGCCTATTATATAGGTCCTGGATGACAGGAAGCTTGGCCCCAGTGATGTACTGGGCCGTATGCACTACCGTCTGTAGAGCCTTACGGTCAGATGCTGAGCAGTTGCCATACCAGGCGGTGATGCAACCGGTCAGGATGCTCTCGATGGTGCAGCTGTAGAACCTTTGAGGATCTGGGGACCCATGCCAAATCTTTTCAGTCTCCTGAGAGGGGAAAGGTTTTGTCCTCTTCACGACTGTCTTGGTATGTTTGGACCATGATTGTTCGTTTGTTTGGACCACTCTTGTCCCGCTCCACTCCAGCCCCATCGATGTTAATGGGGGCCTGTTCGGCCCGCCTTTTCCTGAAGTCCACGATCAGCTCCTTTGTCTTGCTCACATTGAGGGAGAGGTTATTGTCCTGGCACCACACTGCCAGTTCTCTGACCACCTCCCTATAGGCCGTCTCATCATTGTCGGTGATCAGGCCTACCACTGTGTGTCATCAGCAAACTTAATGATGGTGTTGGAGTCGTGTTTGGCCACACAGTCGTGGGTGAACAGGGAATAGAGAAGGGGACTAAGTACACACCCCTGAGGGGCCCCAGTGTTGAGGATCAGCGTGGCAGACGTGTTGTTGCCCACTCTTACCACCTGGGGGCGGCCCGTCAGGAAGTCTAGGATCTATTTGCAGAGGGAGGTGTTTAGTCCCAGAGTCCTTAGCTTAATGATGAGCTTCGTGGGCACTATGGTGTCGAACACTAAGCTGTAGTCAATGAACTGCACTTCATGGCTACCGACGTGAGTGCCACGGGGCGGTAATAATTTAGGCAGGTTACTTTTGCTTCCTTGGGCACAGGGACTATGGTGTCTGCTTGAAACATGTAGGTATTACAGACTCGGTCAGGGAGAGGTTGAAAATATCAGTGAAGACACTTGACAGTTGGTCCGCGCATGCTTTGAGTACACGTCCTGGTAATCCGTCTGGCCCAGCGGCTTTGTGAATGTGACCTGTTTAAAGGTTTTGTTCACATCGGCTACCGAGAGCGTTATCACACAGTCATCCAGAAAAGCTGGTGCTCTCATGCATGCTTCAGGGTTGCTTGCCTCGAAGCGAGCATAAAAAAGGCATTTAGCTCGTCTGGTAGGCTTGCGTCACTGGGCAGCTCGCGTCTGGTTTTCCATTTGTAGCCCATAATAGTTTTCAAGCCCTGCCACATCCGACGAGTGTTAGAGCCGGTGTAGTAGGATTCAATCTTAATCCTGTATTGACGCTTTGCTTGTTTGACATGCTGGTAAAAATTTGGTAAAACTGATTTAAGTTTGCCTGCATTAAAGTGCCCGGACACTAGGAGGGCCGCTTCTGGGTGAGCATTTTCTTCCTTGCTTATGGCCTTATAGAGTTGGTTGAGAGCGGTCTTAGTGCCAGCTTCGTTCTGTGGTGGTAAATAGACGGCTATGAATAATATAGATGAGAACTCTCTTGGTAGATAGTGTGGTCTACAGCTTATCATAAGGTACTCTACCTCAGGCGAGCAATACCTCGAGACTTCTGTAATATTAGACATCGCGCATCACCTGTTATTGATAAATAGACACACGCCCACTCCTCGTCTTACCAGAGGTAGCGTCTGTCTTCTGCTGGTGCATGGAAAATCCCGCTAGCTCTATATTGTCCGTATCGTCATTCAGCGACGTCTCGGTTAAACATAAGATGTTACAGTTTTTAATGTTCCGTTGGTAGGATAATCTTAATCGTAGGTCATCAATTTTCTTTTCCAATGATTGCACGTTAGCAAGAAGAACGGATGGTAGTGTGAGTTTATTCGCTCGTCTACGGATTCTCAGAAGGCCGCCCCATCTGTAGCCCCTTTTCCTGTGTCTTTTCTTCACGCAAAAGGAGGGGATCTGGGCCTGTTCCAGTGAAAGCAGGATATCCTTCTCGTCAAATTTGTTAAAGGAAAAAGTTTCTTCCAGTCTTCCAGTTCTTATCCTCTTGTCAGTGTAAAGTTGGAATGTTGAATCATTCATTCTGTAGGCTAAATTATGTACCACACAGCTCAGTGCTAGATGTTTTTTTTTCAATGTATTGAACTAAAGTGTTTTTAAAAGCCAAAGCTGTACACGCACACACATCAATGGTTGTGTGTCTCTGCATGGGTCCAGTTCCAATCAAAGCCCTGAGGTGTTCAGTGAAGATGTTTCTGCAGCCATCTTCTTCAAACACATCCCCATAACTGATTAGACCGGTCACACTGACACAGAGCTGATCAGAGTCATTCATGCTGTTTTTGACAGCATTAGTGATGGCTTTGTGACGTACGTGTGTGTGTGTGTTTAAGTGTTTTAATGAGAGTCTAAAGTGAACTTTTTGCTAGTTAGCGTTAGCCGCTCGTTAGTGTGTCAAACTTTTATCTCCTCCGCCTCCAGCAGGCCTGTATAAATATTGCCTGCTCTGATGTCACAGATGTTGTGTTTACTGTAAATATCAGTTCGCCATCTGAAAAGTTTAGGTCAAATTTTTATTGAGTAATTAAGTCAACGAGAGGAAGTACAGATTGAACCAAATGTTGTTGTTTGTCTTGCTCAGTAGGCAATATGAGGTATCATATGGCAGAGGATTCTGAAAAGGCTTGTGTTGTCATCGGTGTGTGTGCGTGTGTTTGTGTGCGTGCGTGCATTCTTGGGTTTATATGTGTCCACTGTCCAGGTGATAGATCCTTCTGGTCAAGCCTGATGAGGTGTTCTGATGAATCAGGATGAAATGGTGTCTGAAACAGCCTCATCTGCTTCCCAGACCCCTTCAGATATATTACCTGATGGACAACCAGACCTCTTCACATATATTACCTGATGAACAACCAGAACTCTTCACATATATTACCTGATGAACAACCAGACCGCTTCACATATGTTACCTGATGGACAACCAGACCTCTTCACATATATTACCTGATGAACAACCAGAACTCTTCAGATACATTACCTGATGGACAACCAGACCTCTTCAGATACGTTACCTGATAGACAACCAGACCCCTTCAGATATGTTACCTGATGGACAACCAGAACTCTTCAGATACATTACCTGATGGACAACCAGACCTCTTCAGATACGTTACCTGATAGACAACCAGACCCCTTCAGATATGTTACCTGATGGACAACCAGAAGTCTTCAGATATATTACCTGATGGACAACCAGACCTCTTCAGATATGTTACCTGATGGACAACCAGACCTCTTCAGATACGTTACCTGATGGACAACCAGACCTCTTCAGATATGTTGCCTGATGGACAACCAGACCTCTTCAGATACATTACCTGATGGACAACCAAAACTCTTCACATATATTACCTGATGGACAACCAGACCTCTTCAGATACATTACCTGATAGACAACCAGACCTCTTCAGATATGTTACCTGATGGACAACCAGACCTCTTCAGATATGTTACCTGATGAACAACCAGACCTCTTCAGATACATTACCTGATGAACAACCAGACCTCTTCAGATACATTACCTGATGGACAACCAGACCTCTTCAGATACATTACCTGATGGACAACCAGACCTCTTCAGATATGTTACCTGATGAACAACCAGAAGTCTTCAGACTGCTTAGGCAGGAATCCTGTGCTTCATTTGAGAGAGGTGATGGTTAGACAGGCAAACTGGCCACTGTCTGACACGTACGGGTATCTCACTCTGATCATAGGAAATTGAGACCTGGACACTATCTCTTTGGGGGGAAAAGGATGTGTAAAAGGTGCGTATTCTTACCTATTTGAAGGTATTTGACCCAGGATTGATCTGTGCTAGCATGGACAGATTCTAATTTCACCACCCCTATCTTTTCACTAGCCCCTCCCTCTGACCCTGGCCCTGTTTACACACCATCAGTGTTGGCGCTGGAGCGTCAGCTAGAAAGGCACAGTTGAGGCGGGACTGTTGAGGCGGGACTGTTGAGGCGGGACTGTTGAGGCGGGACTGTTGAGGCGGGACTGTTGAGGCGGGACCTAACTAACATATACTGTATGTCTGAGACAAAACCTTGAAGAAAAGTTCAAAACAAACCATCCAACTATTGATGTTATAATTTCTAGGGCTTTTTCTCAGGACTGTACGGCTGTTCCCTGTGCCAGCCCAGCACGATTGGCCAGTTCTCTTTTTATGGCGTTGATTTTCGAAACATTTTGATGAGGCTACGTGTCAGAGCAGACATAATGAAGAAAGCCATCAGACTCATTAATATGGCTTATCTGATCTGCCGTGGCTCACTGGCCAACCTAATGTAGGGACATGTCATCAGCATTAAGCAGAGGAGGACTCACATGCACACACACACACACACACACACACACACACACATCATGATCATCACCATTAAGTAATCAGCTCAGAGTGAGACATACTCAGGAATTCAACCCTACACACATACACACACACCAGATATATAATTCAGATCTCTTAGTGATGAGTATACATATTTAACTGATGTCAGCTCCGCTGGGGGGGGGTTTAATTGGAGAGAAAGTTTTTATAAAATTAATGTTTTATAAAAACGTGTTTAACAATAAATGTCTTCATTAATATGATGAAGGTATCTGCTAAAATGAGCTGAGTGGTTTAAGGCTAATGGATGAAGGGTCCTCTCTCTGGTATTGTTTTATCCATAGGACAGGGCTTAGGGGTTGATTATCTCTGGTGTTGTTCTATCCACAGGACATGGCTTAGGGGTTGATTATCTCTGGTGTTGTTCTATCCACAGGACAGGGCTTAGGGGTTGATTATCTCTGGTGTTGTTCTATCCACAGGACAGGGCTTAGGGGTTGATTATCTCTGGTGTTGTTCTATCCACAGGACATGGCTTAGGGGTTGATTATCTCTGGTGTTGTTCTATCCACAGGACAGGGCTTAGGGGTTGATTATCTCTGGTGTTGTTCTATCCACAGGACAGTGCTTAGGGGTTGATTATCTCTGGTGTTGTTCTATCCACAGGACAGGGCTTAGGGGTTGATTATCTCTGGTGTTGTTCTATCCACAGGACAGTGCTTAGGGGTTGATTATCTCTGGTGTTGTTCTATCCACAGGACAGGGCTTAGGGGTTGATTATCTCTGGTGTTGTTCTATCCACAGGACAGGGCTTAGGGGTTGATTATCTCTGGTGTTGTTCTATCCACAGGACAGGACATTTCAAAATGGTTCTTCTCGTGATTTTAGACTTTTAGAGTTAATGTGTGGATTCCTCTCCTACCCCACCACCTACTCGGTGAGTATGTTTACGTGCAGACTAATAATTGGATATTAAACTGATTATGGCAGTAGGCTGAGTATGGTAATAGTCATGTAAATACTTTACTCTGCTTAACTTAATCAGCAAAAGGTCAAAATCAAAGTAAGTATACACTGATTAAAACACCTGGTTTTCTGAGCACTATTTCAAATTATTAATTGGAGAAATAGTTCTCACATACAAACTTTATATGTCCGAAATCAGAATCAAATAGGCTACGCAAAAATAACGTTCGCTGTGGTAGAACGTTTATTTTGATTGCCGATTTTCTGCATTTATTGAAGTCCCATCAGTAGTCTGATTTCAGACGTGTCCATGCAAAAAGGATTATAAGGGAAACCGTTCTTCTTGCTAAGCATGTAAACGTTTTAAACAAACTATTATATTCATCTGACTTTCCACAAGAATCGTATTATTGTGTGCATGTAACTGTACTCAGTGTGAGGATTTACCAAAACACCTCTCTCAAGGCCTACCTTTCACAACACATTCTTTTTTTTGCGTGAGTGTGATTTTTTTTGTATTTTTTCCCAATGAGACCACCGACATCACCGCCAATACCCCCCTGAAAAAATGTGAGTAGAAAAAAAAACAATCTAAATGTTAAACAGGTTCCCATCTCGTGTGCGTTCACCCCCCCACCTCTCTCTCCTTTCTCTTCCCCCTCTTTTTCCCCCTCTCCCCCTTTTTTTCTCTCTCTCACTCTCTCATTCTTCATTATCCTCCCCTGACACCGGTGGAAACAAAGGATCCATGTGTAATTTAGTCTTAATCATAACACCGTCCCTTCACAGCCATCCAGCCAGTCAGAGTGAGACCGCACACATCAGCCAGCCAGGAGAGAGATGTTGATGTGAAACCGGTCTCTTTATGACTGGTAGGTAATTACTGTCATTAGAACACTCTAGAGTGTGTGTGGACGTGCTGTATAATTGATGGTGAATTAATGTGTGTCAGGCAGTGGATATGAGGGATCCTTCAGCGCTCAGAGAGAGGGGTCTGCTGTCATGCCTAGGGGTCTGGTGCTACAGTGTATGTATTAGAAATACAGAACCCCAAAACAGGCTCTGCCAGAGCGAGGGGGGGCGACGCGAGAGCCCGATCTCTGCCCAAAATCAGTTTTTGTATGAGGGGCAATGAGAGAGTGTCGAATTTAGTCAAGATTAACATGAATTGCTATTTTGATATGTGAGGCTTATATGATCTAATAGAAGTTTGGTAATGCTTAGGTTGTTACCAATGTACTGCTGAGTGTGATGCACGTGACATCCCAGCAACTTGGAGAAACAACACTTTATATCGGAGTTGTCCCTGTTGAAATTTGAGAAGGTCGATGCATATTCATGAGGCTAACATAGCATCTCACTCTCCATTGAAAACAGACAGTTGACATCAACACCCCTCATCAAATATTCAAAAAAGTATTCAAATAACGAGATGTATCCACCAATGCAAAGAGAGGAGTAGGCGAGTGCTTGACAGCCCGCCGTTCCGCTCTGTGGACGACAAATCCTGGTAACACTTTACTTGACACCCAGCGTCATAACATGGTCATAACAACTGACATAGCGTGTAATAACCGGTCATAATATGGTCAGAACATTGTCATGACCCATATATTTACACCTGTTGTGACATATATTGCATTATTTTATGGATGGTTATGACATCAACATAAGAGTGTCAACCCTGCCAAGAACTTTCCTTTAAAAGTTTGTTTCTTAAGTCCTTTGTTGTAGACCACACAACAGTGTGGTCTAAATATATGTGACAGTGTGGTCTACAACAGGTCTAAGTATATGTGACAGTGTGGTCTACAACAGTGTGGTCTACAACAGTGTGGTTTACAACAGGTCTAAATATATGTGACAGTGTGGTCTACAACAGTGTGGTCTACAACAGGTCTAAGTATATGTAACAGTGTGGTCTACAACAGTGTGGTCTACAACAGGTCTAAGTATATGTAACAGTGTGGTCTACAACAGTGTGGTCTACAACAGGTCTAAGTATATGTAACAGTGTGGTCTACAACAGTGTGGTCTACAACAGGTTTAAATATATGTGGCAGTGTGGTCTACAACAGTATGGCCTACTACAGGTCTAAATATGTGATATGTGACAGTGTTATGACCATGTGCTATGACTTGTTATGTGAAGTTATATCAGCTATTATGACATGGTTATGACCGTGTTATGATGCTGTGTGTCAAGTGAAGTGTTACCCAAATTCCGTTTTTTTTTTAGGGGTGGATCAGCTTATTATTGCGGAAAGATTGTTGCTTCCATCAATGTAATTGTCTGCATCACTTCCAATCCCCCATGTCTTTTTTTGGTAAATATATATATCCATATACATACACGTACATACTCATACATATACACATGCATACATAAACATTCATACATATACACATATATAGATATACATATATTCTAAAAAAAAGTATCTTTATTATTCCCAGCAAACCCTACCACCCTTCCCCCAATTGGAGTAAACTAATAAACAATAACACTTAGGCTTCTACCTTCAGTTTATACATATTATACACATTTTACAGACACAATCTATTTTACAATAGTTATATTTTGTTTGTTTTTAGTCCTTCCTCTATTTCTGATGTCCATCCAGATTTCTATTTGTAACTGCTATTTCACAACATTTCTGAACCTATATACATTTTACAGACCCCGTATGTTTTACATTGGTTATCTTGTTATTAGTCCCACCCTTCAGCTCCATTCAACCCCTCCCATCTCTCAACACCATCCATTTTGGATTTCTATTTGCCATATATTTTTCCACTGTGCTGTGATGCTTCACAAAAGTACTGAACCTTTCTATTCTCATAGCTTCTACAGATTGTAAAGTAAAGATAAACATTTTTGTTAAAATAATTATTCTATTATTGATTATGGCTTTTTAAAATCACCCAGTATTGCTATCTGCAGCGTTAGTTCTAGGCAAATGTTGCAATTCTTCAGCCATTCCTGGACCTGTGACCAAAAACGAGCTACATATGGACAATACCAAAATAAATGATCTAATAAGTCTGCCTCCTCACAGCAGAATCTGCAGAGCTGGGAAGATTGTATCCGCCATATATATATATATATATATATATATATATATATATATATATATAACATTCTATTAGTTGCAAGAATTTTGTATAGTAATTTAAATTGAAAAATTCAAAGTTTTGAATCCCGCGTTGTTATGCGTATCAATTCATAAACCAAGTGCCATGGAATGGGTACATCGAAAATCTCTTCCCAACTATTTTGCAATTTATATGGCACAGCTGTCAGTTTTTTGTTCCTTAAATGAAATTGGAAAATGTTTTTATTCTTCACACATTTCTTTAACCATTTATGTTCTTTAATACAGGGCCGACAGACAAGTTCCTTACTTTTTCCCCCTTCTACTTGCCTCTTCCATTTTTGTGGTAATGCTGCAATTGTTGTAATTTTGGGTAGAGCAGACATTTCCATATGTCTGTCTGTTTGCTGCATGTGTGACATAACTCCACCAGTCCTATGTATGATATCGTTCACTAAAATTATACCTTTTTTAAACATTTCATCGAAAAATGTTTTTTTATCAATTAGTATATTTGAGTTTAACCACAATATTTGTTGTATTATTTGTTCTGTCTTTTCAGGTGGATTAAACTGAAAAATTCTGTTGTTAGGGCGGAGACACAAGCATCGGGTCATTATATTCCAAGATGGCGTAGCAGTTCAGACGTCCTGTCGTGTCCCGTGTATATATATATATATATTTACATATTTTTTTCTTCACTTATCTTTTTACATTTTTTTATTCTGAATACTCAACCTCAAGGCACTCTCCTGCAACCCGCCTCATCAATAAAAAAAAAATAAAAAAAAAGAAAGTATTATTTACCTCATCTGAATTCCACGACAGAAGCTAGCCAGAGGTTAGCTATTTTCACAGGCTAACGTTGAAGTTCAGCTAGCTACGGTTAGCTGTCCTCAGCTATCCATTAGCTCGAAAAGCTATCGCCAGTTTTTGTACAGCGCGACTCAGACCAGAGCATATCGGACCTATTCTCTCTCCTTTCCTCGATTTCTACCGCAGGCTCTGGACATTTACACCTGGATCTTGCAGCTAACTAGCTGCTACCTGAGTGACTATTGGCAACGTCGGTCTCGGAATTAACACACACAATTACGGAGCTAGCTAGCTAGCCAGCTGAAGAATTCCGTCAGCCACTCGTGGGCTACTCCTGAGCTAGCCAGCTGAAGTGTCTCCTGGGCTACAACTCACCTATCCTGACCCGTTTTACTGCCGATGCGGAGCCCCATTGGGTCTTCACGACTGGATCACCGACGTTATCTGCCCGAGGGAGTTGTTCCAACTGGCCCCTCCGTCGCGACGTAACCTGATCGCCCATCTGCGGCCAGCTAATCGTTAGCTGTCTTTTCGGCTGCGATCTGAATAGGTCTGTCGGACACTTTTCTTGGGCCACTATAACTAACTATTCTGCCAACTTGGACAGGTCCCCCCTTCCACACGGAACCCCACTAACCCACAGACGGAAACGCACGAGGCGGCTAAAAACAGACCTCCCTCCCATCTTCCACCAGCTTGCTACCTATGGCCCAGCTAGCTGTCTGAATCTCACTGGACCCTCTGATCACTCGGCTAAGCATGCCTCTCCTTAATGTCAATATGCCTTGTCCATTGCTGTTCTGGTTAGTGTTTATTGGCTTATTTCACTGTAGAGCCTCTAGCCCTGCTCATTATACCTTATCCAACCTCTCAGTTCCTCCACCCACACATGCTATGACATCTTCTGGTTTCAATGATATTTCTAGAGACAATATCTCTCTCATAATCACTAAATGCCTAGGTTTACCTCCTCTGTACTCACATCCCACCATACCTTTGTCTGTACATTATACCTTGAAGCTATTTTATCGCCCCCAGATACCTGCTCCTTTTTCTCTCTATTCTGGACGTCACAGACGACCAATTCTTATAGCTTTTAGCCGTACCCTCATACTTATCCTTCTCTGCTCCGCTGGGGATGTAGAGGTGAATCCAGGCCCTTCAGTGCCTGGCTCCACACCTACTCCCCAGGCGCTCTCTTTTGATGACTTCTGTAACCGTAATAGCCTTGGTTTCATGCATGTTAACATTAGAAGCCTCCTCCCTAAGTTTGTTTTATTCACTGCTTTAGCACACTCTGCCAACCCGGATGTCCTGGCTGTGTCTGAATCTTGGCTTAGGAAGTCCACCAAAAACTGTGAAATCTTCATCCCTAACTACAACGTTTTCAGACAAGATAGAACGACCAAAGGGGGCGGTGTTGCAATCTACTGCAGAGATAGCTTGCAGAGTTCTGTCCTGCTATCCAGGTCTGTACCCAAACAATTTGAACTTCTACTTTTAAAAATCCACCTCTCCAAAAACAAGTCTCTCACCGTTGCCGCCTGCTATAGACCCCCCTCGGCCCCTAGCTGTGCTCTGGACACCATATGTGAACTGATTGCCCCCCATCTATCTTCAGAGCTTGTGCTACTAGGCGACCTAAACTGGGACATGCTTAACACCCCAGCCATTCTGCAATCCAAGCTTGATGCCCTCAATCTCACACAAATTATTAATGAACCCACCAGGTACAACCCCAAAGCCGCAAACACTGGCACCCTCATAGACATCATCCTAACCAATATGCCCTCTAATTACACCTCTGCTGTTTTCAACCAAGATCTCAGCGATCACTGCCTCATTGCCTGCACCCGTAATGGGTCAGCGGTCAAACGACCTCCACTCATCACTGTCAAACGCTCCCTGAAACATTTCAACGAGCAAGCCTTTCTAATCGACCTGGCCCTGGTATCCTGGAAGGATATTGACCTCATCCCGTCAGTAGAGGATGCCTGGTTATTTTTTTAAAATGCCTTCCTCTCCATCTTAAATAAGCATGCCCCTTTCAAGAAATTTAGAACCAGGAACAGATATAGCCCTTGGTTCTCCCCAGACCTGACTGCCCTTAACCAACACAAAAATATCCTGTGGCGTTCTGCATTAGCATCGAACTGCCCCCGCGATATGCAACTTTTTAGGGAAGTTAGAAACCAATACACACAGGCAGTTAGAAACGCCAAGGCTAGCTTTTTCAAACAGAAATTTGCTTCGTGCAACTCCAACTCTAAAAAGTTCTGGGACATTGTAAAGTCCATGGAGAATAAGAACACCTCCTCCCAACTGCCCACTGCACTGAGGATAGGAAACTCTGTCACCACCGATAAGCCCACTATAATTGAGAATTTCAATAAGCATTTTTCTACGGCTGGCCATGCTTTCCACCTAACTACCCCTACTGCATTCAACAGCACTGCACCCCCCACAGCTACTCGCCCAAGCCTCCCCCATTTCTCCTTCTCCCAAATCCATTCAGCTGATGTTCTGAAAGAGCTGCAAAATCTGGACCCCTACAAATCAGCTGGGCTTGACAATCTGGACCCTTTCTTTCTAAAATTATCTGCCGAAATTATTGCAACCCCTATTACTAGCCTGTTCAACCTCTCTTTCGTGTCGTCTGAGATTCCCATAGATTGGAAAGCAGCTGCTGTCATCCCCCTCTTCAAAGGAGGTGACACTCTTGACCCAAGTTGCTACAGACCTATATCCATCCTACCCTGCCTTTCTAAGGTCTTCGAAAGCCAAGTCAACAAACAGATTACCGACTATTTTGAATCCCACCGCACCCTCTCCGCTATGCAATCTGGTTTCAGAGCTGGTCATGGGTGCACCTCAGCCACGCTCAAGGTCCTAAACGACATCGTAACCGCCATCGATAAGAAACATTACTGTGCTGCCGTATTCATTGACCTGGCCAAAGCTTTTGACTCTGTTAATCACCACATCCTCATCGGCAGACTTAGTAGCCTTGGTTTCTCAAACGATTGCGTCGCCTGGTTCACCAACTACTTCTCTGACAGAGTTCAGTGTGTCAAATCGGAGGGCCTACTGTCTGGACCTCTGGCAGTCTCTATGGGGGTACCACAGGGTTCAATTCTTGGGCCAACTCTTTTCTCTGTATACATAAATGATGTCGCTCTTGCTGCTGGTGAATCTCTGATCCACCTCTACGCAGACGACACCATTCTGTATACTTCTGGCCCTTCTTTGGACACTGTGTTAACAACCCTCCAGACGAGCTTCAATGCCATTCAACTCTCCTTCCGTGGTCTCCAACTGCTCCTAAACACAAGTAAAACTAAATGTATGCTCTTCAACCGATCGCTGCCTCCACCTGCCCGCCCATCCAGCATCACTTCTCTGGACGGTTCTAACTTAGAATTTGTGGACAACTACAAATACCTAGGTGTCTGGTTAGACTGTAAACTCTCCTTCCAGACTCACATCAATCATCTCCAATCCAAAGTGAAATCTAGAATTGGCTTCCTATTTCGCAACAAAGCATCCTTCACTCATGCTGCCAAACATACCCTCGTAAAACTGACCATCCTACCAATCCTCGACTTCGGCGATGTCATTTACAAAATAGCCTCCAATACCCTACTCAACAAGCTGGATGCAGTCTATCACAGTGCCATCCGTTTTGTCACCAAAGCCCCATATACAACCCACCACTGCGACCTGTATGCTCTCGTTGGCTGGCCTTCACTTCATCATCGTCGCCAAACACATTGGCTCCAGGTCATCTACAAGACCCTGCTAGGTAAAGTCCCCCCTTATCTCCGCTCACTGGTCACCATAGCAGCACCCACCTGTAGCACGCGCTCCAGCAGGTATATCTCTCTGGTCACCCCTAAAGCCAACTCCTCCTTTGGTCGTCTCTCCTTCCAGTTCTCAGCTGCCAATGATTGGAACGAACTACAAAAATCTCTAAAACTGGAAACACTTATCTCCCTCACTAGCTTTAAGCACCAGCTGTCAGAGCAGCTCACAGATCTCTGCACCTGTACATAGCCCATCTTTAATTGAGCCCAAACTACTACCTTTTCCCCTACTGTATTTATTTATTTTGCTCCTTTGCACCATATTATTTATATTTATATTTTAACTTTAACTTTCTTCAAACTACAAATCTACCATTCCAGTGTTTTTTCTTGCCATACTTTATTTACTTTGCCACCATGGCATTTTTTTGCCTTTACCTCCATTATCTCACATCATTTGCTCACATTGTATATAGTCTTATTTTTTTTCTACTGCATCATTGATTGTATGTTGTTTTACTCCATGTGTAACTCTGTGTTTTTGTATGTTGTCGAACTGCTTTGCTTTATCTTGGCCAGGTCGCAATTGTAAATGAGAACTTGTTCTCAACTTGCCTACCTGGTTAAATAAAGGTGAAATAAAAAATAAAATAAATAAATAAATAAAATATCCATATCTCTGGTTCACACACACACACACACACACATGAAAGAAGGAGAGGATTTGTAAATAAACTGTTGCATAACATGTTTAAAATATGATTTAAGAGCGAAAAAACAGGGGACATGCTTTAAAGCAGAGCAAAACAGGGAGGTGCTAGCTAAGATTGTTCAACATCAGACATTTTGTTCGTGTTGCCTACATGAACACAACCCTGACATTGCTTATCTCGCCCTCCTTCTACAGGTGAAGACATTGGAGGAGGAGAACAACTCATTGACCAATCAAGTGAGGACTTTGGAGGAGAAGTACAGCTCGTTGACCACTCAGCTGCTGAGGTCACAGAGCCAGGGCCAAGACAACGTCCAGCGGCTAGCCAGTCAGGAGGAGCGTCTGGTCGTACTGAGGACAGAGTCAGAGACGCTACAGGAGAAATACAGCAGCAAGGTGCAGGAGGTGAGACAACATTCACCATACTGTCCTTCATTGGTGGTGGATGAGGTGAGCTTCCCCCTTTGGGTGTCTATTTAAGTCCAATCAATTATTTGTATAATTAATGATATATTACACATGTACTATTCAGTACTTACTGTATGATAATGACATTACAATCATCAGGATGCAGAAGTTAGAATTGTCATCACTTGATGTTGCTGATACTAAAATATCAACAATACAAGAGAGACTCATCTGGCTTTTCTAATGCTTATTTATTGGTTAGAGAGGAACATTGGGGTGTTTAACCCCAGAACGGTTCACATCAGAAAGTTTAGTTCATTACAGCATTATGTCATGGTGGTGTATTCACACAGGGAAAAGCAGGAAGCCACTGAAGGTGTTGTGGTTATTACTATTATCCCAGAGTCCACGGCCTGCAGGGAGACGCATGTAGACCCCATCCCTCTCATCCAGCTCTAGAGACAAAGCATTAGATATGTACTCATAATACTGATCATTGGTGTCATTATTAAACATCCATCTTGTCATTGTGGTAAAGGTAAACAGCCATGGCTTTCCCAGTGCGGTTTTCAAAGGCAATGATCTCCTCTCACTGGTGCTGTGAAGATGCCTGCATCAGAGGAGAAGCAGGGAGAGATCATCACTGTCCATCTCTCAGACACCGTTAGTAATACTGGACTGTAGCCTGATTCAGTCTGTGTTGGATTAGTGTGGTCAGTACCTGTAGTTGTGTTGTAGGCCCTGCCAGTGTTGGTGAAGACTTTACTGTAGATCAGTGTGGTGTCAGTATTGAAGGGTCCTACCCCTCCTGAATGAGTCAAAGCAGCAGAGAAGGAAACTTTTGGTCTGTTTGAACACAGGAAGAAAACACAAGAGTCTAAGGATGCAGTCTCACATGGTTTACTTATTTAATTGATATTCATTTTGATTTGTTCTGTAGTACCAAACTATTATTGGAGTGTGTAGCTGTAAGAATATGATGAGAACTTAGTGCCTTCAGAAAGTATACATACCCCTTCACTTATTCCACATTTTGTTGTTACAGCCTGAATTCAAAATGGATTAAATATATTATATGTTCTAATCGATCTACACACAATACCCCATAATGACAAACGTAAAACATGTTTTTAGAAAATTTTGCAAATGTATTGAAAATTAAACTAGGAAATATCTCATTTAGATAAGTATTCACACCCCTGAGTCAACACATGTTAGAATCACCTTTGGCAGCGATTACAGCTCTTAGTCTTTCTGGGTAAGTTTCTAAGAGCTTTGCACACCTGGATTGTACAATATTTGCACATTATAATTGTTTTAATTCTTCAAGCTCTGTCAAAATGGTTGTTGATCATTGCTAGGCAGCCATTTTTAAATCTTGCCATAGATTTTCAAGCCAATTTAAGTCACAAAACTGTAACTAGGCGACTCAGGAACATTCAATGTTGTCTTGGTAAGCAACTCCAGTGTATATTTGGCTTTGTGTTTTAGGTTATTGTCCTGCTGAAAGGTGAATGTGTCTCCCAGTGTAACGGCTCTCGTCGGAATGAGTGGACCAAAGCGCAGCGTGGAAAGTGTTCAGAATTTTATTAGATCAAAAAACACTCGAACAAAGTAACAAAACAAAAAGCCAACAGTTCTGTCAGGTAACAGAATACTAAACAGAAAACAACCTCCCACAAAACTCAGGTGGAAAACAGGCTGCCTAAGTGTGATTCCCAATCAGAGACAACGATAGACAGCTGCCTCTGATTGGGAACCACACTCGGCTCAAAACAAAGAAATAGAAAATATAGATATTCCCACTCGAGTCACACCCTGACCTAACTAAACAGAGAATAAATAAGATCTCTAAGGTCAGGGCATGACACCCAGTGTCTGTTGGACAGCGGACTGAACCAGGTTTTCCTCTAGGATTTTCCTGTGCTTAGCGCTATTCCTTTTCTTTCTATCCTAAAAAACTCCCTAGTTCTTGCCAATGACAAGCATACCCATAACATGATGCAGCCACCACCATGCTTGAAAATATGAAGAGTGGTACTCAGTGATGTGTTGTTTTGGATTTGCCCCGAACATAACGCTTTGTATTCATCACATGAAGTACATTTCTTTGCCACATTTTTTTGTTTTACTTTCGTGCCTTATGATCCATCCTCAGTGTTCTCCTATCACAGCCATTAAACTCTGTAACTGTTTTCAAGCCATCATTGGCCTCATGGTGAAATCCCTGAGCGGTGTCCTTCTTATCCGGCAACTGAGTTAGGAAGGACGGCTGTATCTTTGTAGTGACTGGGTGTATTGATACACCATCCAAAGTGTCATTAGTAACTTCACCATGCTCAAAGGGATATTCAATGTCTTGTTTTTTTTTTACCCATCTACCAATAGGTGCTCTTCTTTGTGAGGCACTGGAAAACCTCCCTGATCTTTGTGGTTGAATCTGTGTTTGAATTGTATGTGTGGGGTACAGAGATGAGGTAGTCATTCAAAAATCATGTTAAAAACTGTTATTGCACAGTCCATGAAACGTATTATGTGACTTGTGAAGCACATTTTTCCTCCTGAACTTAGTTAGGCTTGCCATGAGAAAGGGCTTGAATAATTATTGACTCAAGACATTTCAGCTTTCATTTTTTTTATTAATGAGTATTTGAACAAATTAACATAATACCACTTTGACATTATAGGGTATTGTGTGAAGGCCAGTATTACAATCTCTCAATTGAATCCATTTTAAATTCAGGCTGTAACATAACAAAATGTGGAAAGAGTGAAGGGGTGTGAATATTTTCTGAAGGCGCTGTATGATTTGTAAGAGACTGTCTTATGGTTCTAATCTATTCCATTCATTCTACTCTCAGGCTGGGCATGTGTGTACGTTGTGTCACTTTCAGATCAAACTGCACCAGGATTCATTTTGTTCTGTTATTTAGTGTTGACTTTAACTAACCACAAGATCTGGAAGAAACCATGTAGTCTGACAATAAATGAAAGATGAACAAATCCTAAAGAATTTAGAGATCCCACTATAAAGTATGTGTACGAAGATTTCCAGTGTGAAACTTGTTTTGTAAAGTTCATATCATTTTTTTTTACCTGCATTCTCTGTCTTCAGCTCCTCCACCTCTGTCACGTTGTATAAATGATTGGAGACAGCCGCAGGAATACATAATAGGGGGTTTTAATACTCCACCCAAAAAGACAACATGCCATGAAAAGGCACGGGGACGAAGCCCAAAACAAACACGGATACAAAAACACAGGGATGTAACCCAAACAGGGAGGTCAAACCTCTAATAAATACACGGGACGAGACCAGTAATAACAAGTACACAACAATACACGGGACGAGACCAGTAATAACAAGTACACAACAATACACGGGACGAGACCAGTAATAACAAGTACACAACAATACACGGGACGAGACCAGTAATAACAAGTACACAACAATACACGGGACGAGACCAGTAATAACAAGTACACAACAATACACGGGACGAGACCAGTAATAACAAGTACACAACAATACACGGGACGAGACCAGTAATAACAAGTACACAACAATACACGGGACGAGACCCGTAATAACAAGAACACAACAATACACGGGACGAGACCAATAATAACAAGTACACAACAATACACGGGACGAGACCAGTAATAACAAGTACACAACAATACACGGGACGAGACCAGTAATAACAAGTACACAACAATACACGGGACGAGACCAGTAATAACAAGTACACAACAATACACGGGACGAGACCAGTAATAACAAGTACACAACAATACACGGGACGAGACCCGTAATAACAAGTACACAACAATACACGGGACGAGACCAGTAATAACAAGTACACAACAATACACGGGACGAGACCCGTAATAACAAGTACACAACAATACACGGGACGAGACCAGTAATAACGAGTACACAATACACGCAACACAAAAGCCGAAACTACAAAGCACAGGTGCTCACAAGACCAACGGACATGGGAACAATAACCAACCAGGACACTGGTGAACAGAGGGCACATATATACAATTACTAATCAGGGGGAATGGGAACCAGGTGTGCGTAATGAGACAGTTCGGTGACGCCTAGAAGCCGGTGACGTAGACCTCCGGGGCTGGTGCGTGGAATGAGCAGCGGTACCGGGGGTATCCGTGACAACAACCTTCTCACTGGCTGTCACTCTCGCCCCCATGGCTGACAGTTCAGCTGCTTGTCCTGGAATTATCTGTAGATCTTTTACTGTACTGACTTCACAATGAACCAAACAAATGTTCATGTTTCTACATAATGGTGCTTTACCTGTATTGTCTTTCTCCAGCTCCTCCACCTTGTTCTTCTAGAGCTGTTCAGTAGTGGTGACGCTCAGCTCCTCTCTAAGAGCCGTCACCTCCTTTTTGTGTTCCTCCACCTGCTTCTCACTGGCTGTCACTCTGGCCCTCATGGCTGACAGTTCAGTAGTGGTGACGCTCAGCTCCTCTCTAAGAGCTGTCACCTCCTTTTTCTGTTCTTCCACCTCCTTCTCACTGGCTGTCACTCTGGCCCTCATGGCTGACAGTTCAGCTGCTTGTCCTGGAATTATGGGAACAAAATCTGTTAATATTTTAATGTTCTTACATAGATATGTATGAATTATGTAAGATAATTATCTGTTCATTACCTGCGTTCTGTTCCTCTACCTTCAACTTGGTGAGCCTAAGCTAAAATCGTGGCTCTTCTACCATGTGCTCACTGTCCTTCAGTCTGGACTCAATGTTATTCAGTTCAGTCTTAGTGACAGTCAGCTCTACTATGTTCCATCACCACGTCTCATCTCCTTCAGCTCATTCCAGATGTCAGGGGTGGTGGTAGTCTGACCAGCCATCTGTTTGTGGGTCGTCTCTGTAGCTTCAGTCCCTTGGCTCTCAATCTGAACCTCTCACCTTGCTCTCTCCCCCTTCACTGTGACCCTGTTGAGTGATGTAATTCTCTGACACCTCCACTCTCTCCCTGACAGACCAGCAACACCAGCAGAGCTACAGCACCACTTACAGCACCACTTATTCTGAAATGATACATCTTTTAGACATGTATTCTATAGGCACAATCCCCTTATATGCACAACGTAGTGAGCCAATGGATGAGAATTTAACATATGTTACTAACATATGTTACTAACATAAGTTGTACAACTAAAGCCAAATATTCTGATAACGTGGAACAACAATCTGACACTGTAAAAGGCTGAGAACTCAACCTGTTATTCAGTTGAAGCTCTGTCTTTATCTCCATCAAGTCTATACTGGTGCTGTGAAGCTATGTTTTTGTTTGAAACTCAACCAAGATCTTTAATTAGACCCTTAAAAGTTTAGGAAAACCGATCAACAAAACCGATCAACAATCCGATCAACAATCCAACCGATCAACAATCCATTTGAGTTGTCTGTGGGGTATCGTGTGTGTGGGTCATATCTCTGTAAGGGTTAGGATGACGTTAAGGGTTAGGGTTAGGAGCCAGGGTTAGGTTTAGGGTTAGGATTAAGGTTAGGTTTTTGGGTTAAGGTTAGGGTAAGAGTACGGGTTAGGGTTAGGGGTTAGGGAAAATAGGATTTTGAATGGGACTGAATTGTGTGTCCCCACAAGGTTAGCTGTACAAGGCTGTGTGTGTGTGTGTGTGTGTGTGTGTGTGTGTGTGTGTGTGTGTGTGTGTGTGTGTGTGTGTGTGTGTGTGTGTGTGTGTGTGTGTGTGTGTGTGTTATAGCTGGACACACTGCGGTTGGAGGTGGAGGGGGCGTACTCTGACAACACACACCTACGCCAGGAGAGCCAGGTGGTCATGGCCAACGTCAACGGCTGGGTCAAAGAGCAGAGGTGGGTAGGACACAACACATAGCAGATACATAGCAGGAAACACCCACACACACTCTCTGATTGCCAGCCCAGATGCATCTCTCTCTGTGTGTGTATCAGGGTTGCCAGTGAGAGTCTAGCTGCTAAGATCCGAGGTCAGAACAAGGTGCTGCTCATCATCAGTGAGGAGAAACAGTGAGTACATTATTCACATACTGTATACAGCGTACCGTACTTATCATTATACTGTCTATCTTACCGTTATATACACTACCGGTTAAAGGTTTTACAGCACCTACCCATTCAAGGGTTTTTCTTTATTTTTACTATTTTATACATTGTAGAATAATAGTGAAGACATCAAAACTATTAAATAACACATATGGAATCATGTAGTAACCAAAAAAGTGTTAAACAAATCCAAATATATTTTATATTTGAGATTCTTCAAATAGCCACCACTTCCCTTGATGACAGCTTTGCATACTCTTGGCATTCTCTCAACCAGCTTCATAAGGTAGTGACCTGGAATGCATTTCAATGAACAGGTGTGCCTTGTTAATTTGTGGAATTTCTTTCCTTAATGCATTTGAGCCAATCAGTTGTGTTGTAACAAGTTAGGGGCGGTATTCAAAAGATAGCCCTATTTGGTAAAATACCAAGTCCATATTATGGCAAGAACAGCTCAAATAAGCAAAGAGAAATGACAGTCCATCATTACTTTAAGTCATGAAGGTCAGTCAATACGGAACATTTCAAGAACTTTGAAAGTTTCTTCAAGTGCAGTCGCAAAAACCATCAAACGCTATGATGAAACTGGCTCTCATGAGGACCGCCACAGGAAAGGAAGACCCAGAGTTACCTCTGCTGCAGAAGATAACGTCATTAGATATACCAGCCTCAGAAATTGCAGCCCAAATAAATGCTTCAAGTAACCGACACATTTCAACATCAACTGTTCAGAGGAGACTGTGTGAATCAGGCCTTCATGGTCGAATTGCTGCAAAGAAACCACTACTGAAGGACACCAATAAGAAGAAGAGACTTGCTTGGGCCAAGAAATCTGGAAATCTGTCCTTTGGTCTGGAGTCCAAATTTGAGACTCGTTGTGGGTGAACGGATGATCTCCGCATGTGTATTTCCCACTGTAAAGCATGGAGGAGGAGGTGTGAGGGTGTGGGTGTGCTTTGCTAGTGACACTGTCTGTGATTTATTTAGAATTCACACTTAACCAGCATGGCTACCACAGTATTCTGCAGGGATACACTATCCCATCTGGTTTGGGCTTAGTGGGACAATCATTTTTTTTTTTCAAAACGACAATGACCCAACACACCTCCAAGCTGTGTAAGGGCTATTTTACCAAGAAGGAGAGTGATGCATCAGATGACCAGGCCTCTACAATCACCCAACCTCAACCAAATTGAGATGGTTTGGGATGATTCAGACCAGAGAGTGAAGGAAAAGCAGCCAACAAGTGCTCAGCATATGTGGGAACTCCTTCAAGACTGTTGGAAAAGCATTCCAGGTGAAGCTGGTTGAGAGATTTCCAAGAGTGTGCAAAGCTGTCATCAAGGCAAAGGGTGGCTATTTGAAGAATCTCAAATATAAAATATATTTTGATTTGTTTAACACTTTTTTGGTTACTACATGTGATATTTCACAGTTTTGATGTCTTCACTATTATTCTACAATATAGAAAATAGTAAAAATAAAGAAAAACCCTTGAATGAGTAGGCGTTCTAAAACTTTTGACCGGTAGTGTATCATTATTCTGTCTCTTATCATTGTACTGTCTAGCTTATCATTATACTATCTATCTTATCATTATATGTCATTATACTGTCTATCTTATCATTATGTATAGAGAGATTGGGTTAAATGTGGAAGACACATTTCAGTTGAATGCATTCAGTTGTACAACTGATTAGGTATCCCCCTTTCCCTTTATACTGTCTATCTTCTCATCATTAAATATCATTATACTTTCTATCTTATCATTATATACAGTTGAAGTCGGAAGTTTACATACACCTTAGCCAAATACATTTAAACTCAGTTTTTCACAATTCCTGACATTTAATCCTAGTAAAAATTCTCTGTCTTAGGTCAGTTAGGATCACCACTTTATTTTAAGAATGTGAAATGTCAGAATAATAGTAGAGAAAATGATTTATTTAAGCTTTTATTTCTTTCATCACATTCCCAGTGGGTCAGAAGTTTACATATACTAATTGAGTGTTTGGTAGCGTTGCCTTTAACCTCTCTGGGGTATGTGGGACGATTTCGTCCCACCTACGTAACAGCTACTGAAATTCCAGTGGCGCGATTTTTGAATCGTTAGAAATACTATTACTTCAATTTCTCAAACATATGACTATTTTACAGCTATTTAAAGACAAGAATCTCGTTAATCTAACCCCACTGTCCGATTTCAAAAAGGCTTTACAACGAAAGCAAAACATTAGATTATGTCAGCAGAGTGCCCAGCCAGAAAAAAATCAGACACCCATTTTTCAAGCTAGCATATCATGTCACAAAAACCCAAATCACAGCTAAATGCAGCACTAACCTTTGATGATCTACATCAGATAACACACCTAGGACATTGTGTTATACAATACATGCATGTCTGTTCAATCAAGTTCATATTTATATCAAAAAACAGCTTTTTGCATTAGCATGTGACGTTCAGAAAAAGCATAACCCCCGCAAACTTCCGGGGAATTTACTAACAGTTTGCTAAATTACTCACGATAAACGTTCACAAAAAGCATAACAATTATTTTAAGAATTATAGATACATTACTCCTCTATGCACTCGATATGTCCGATTTTAAAATAGCTTTTCGGATGAAGCCCATTTTGCAATAATCTAAGTACATAGCCCGGCATTACAGGGCTAGCTATTTAGATACCCACCCAGGTCAGCCTCCACCAAAATCACATTTCCTATAAGAAAAATGTTCTTACCTTGCTTGTTCTTCATCAGAATACACTGCCAGGACTTCTACTTCAATAACAAATGTTGGTTTGGTCCCAAATAATCCATCGTTATATCCAAACAGCGACGTTTTGTTCGTGAGTTCTAGACACTATCAGAATGCTTCTTCACGGTCCCGCGCATGGCGCATTGGCGTGTCAAAAATGTCTAAATATTCCATTACCGTACTTCGAAGCATGTCAACCGCTGTTTAAAACCAATTTTTATGCCATTTAACTCGTAGATAAGTGATAATATTCCGACCGGGAGTATGCATTGAGCCTAAACAGCCGAATAAAATTTCTCCTCAGAAGCGACTCGTGCACGCGCCTCATTCAAAGGTCCTCGGAGCAGCCACTTACAAAAGGTGATAATGTGTTTCAGCCTGAGGCTCCCTCGTAAACCTTCAGTTATTTCCCGGGCTCTGAGAGCCTATCGGAGCCCTGGGAATTGTCACGTTACAGCTAAGATCCTTACTTTTCAATAAAAAGATGCAAGACGCACGACTCCTTGTCAGACAGGGTACTTCCTGCTTGAAACCTTGTCAGGTTTTTGCCTGCCATAGGAGTTCTGTTATACTCACAGACACCATTCAAACAGTTTTAGAAAATTCAGAGTGTTTTCTATCCAAACCTGAACAATAATATGCATATTCTAGCTTCTGAGTTGGTGTAGGAGGCAGTTAAAAATGGGAACATATTTTTTCCAAAATTCTCAATACTGCCCCCTAGCCCAGACAGGTTAAATTATTTAACTTTGGTCAAACGTTTCGTGTAGCCATCCACAAGCTTCCCACAATAAGCTGGGTGAATTTTGGCCCATTCCTCCTGACAGAGCTGGTGTGACTGAGTCAGGTTGGTAGGCCTCCTTGCTCGCACACACTTTTTCAAATGTTCTATAGGATGTTCTATGTTCTATAGGATTGAGGTCAGGGCTTTGTGATGGCTACTCCAATACCTTGACTTTGTTGTCCTTAAGCCATTTTGGAAGTATGCTTGGGGTCATTGTCCATTTGGAAGACACATTTGCGACCAAGCTTTAACTTCCTGATTGATGTCTTGAGATGTTGCTTCAATATATCCACATATATTTCCTTCCTCATGATGCCATCTATTTTGTGAAGTGCACCAGTCCCTCCTGCAGCAAAGCACCCCCACAACATGATGCTGCCACCCAAGGATGAACCAGACTTGTGGAGGTCTACATTTTTTTCTGAGGTCTTGGCTGATTTCTTTTGATTTTCCCATAATGTCAAGCAAAGTTTAAAGGTAGGCCTTGAAATACATCCACAGGTACACCTCCAATTGACTCAAATGATGTCAATTAGCCTATCAGAAGCTTCTAAAGCCATGACATAATTTTCTGGAATTTTCCAAGCTGTTTAAAGGCACAGTCAACTTAGTGTATGTAAACTTCTGACCCACTGGAATTGTGATACAGTGAATTATAAGTCTTAATATCTGTCTGTAAACAATTGTTGGAAAAATTACTTGTGTCATGCATGTCTTCACCGACTTGCCAAAACTATAGTTTTTTAACAAGAAATTTGTGGAGTGGTTGAAAAATGATTTTTAATGACTCCAACCTAAGTGTATGTAAACTTCCAACTTCAACTGTATCATTATACTGTCTATCTCAACATTATATATCATTATACTGGCTACACTGAGTGTACAAAACATTAGGAACACCTGGTCTTTCCTTGACAAACTAACCAGGTGAAAGCTATGATCCCTTATTGATGTCACCTGTTAAATCAACTTCAATCAGTGTAGATGAAGGGGAGGAGACAGGGTAAAGAAGGATTTTTAAGCCTTGAGACAATTGAGACATGGATTATGTATGTGTGCCATTCAGAGGGTGAATGGGCAAGACATCATTTTTGCAGATTAAGTGTTTGAGATAGTAATGTATCAATATTTATTATTTACAAATGAACTATGACATAGCCAATGAATATATAGCACAACTTTGGATTTCACCCCCATTTCAAAATCAAATGGTTTTGACCATTTGGACGTTTTTACAGAGTGATCATCTCTTCTCCCTTCGGCCATGCAGTGTACCTCGATCCTTTTTATCTAATTTTATTCAAAAAATATGCCAAAACTATTGCTGATGGTGAACCTGAACAATCAAAATAAAATCTATTGTAAGCTCTGTTCAGCAGGTATTGCCAGATGAGTGGTTCTGGGAAAACACCATTTTCAGCACATAGATAACAATAATAACCTAGCACATTACATAGGTTGTCACTCAACACATAAACATTTTACTATGTGTAAGATGCTGCCTACCTCGCGTTAGTCAGCGCATGAAGCCTGGCACAGTTTGACTATAGGCTACTGATATTACCTGGGGCTGTTCGGCATTCAAAATGACATGCTTAGTTCCACACTGAAGGACAGGACACATCAGTTGTCACAAACAATGAGGTATTTTCAGAAGGTACAATAAAAAATACAAAAATAAATGTGTAACCGGCAATTCGTATCGTTTAAATCGATGTTCTGACAAATGCATGCTACATTTGGATCGGTTTGGCGTCTGCTGACCAATGCTCTAGTATCTTAAATCAGGGACCAATGCGTATCGGAGAACCGTTACATTCCTAGGAATCAGGTGCGTTAATGTTAGTGCTAGGGCAAATACAAACCTGTGCACCCCCTGGGGTCCCCAGGACTAGGATGGAGAAACCGTGACGTAAAGCCTCTTAACAAGGTATGGACCCCGCTACCAGAAACACATCATGTACACCTATTACATATGTATGTGTTTGTGTGTCCTTGAGAGTTTGTGTGTTGTCCCTGAACGGCGAATTTGTTTACTAAAGATGACTGGATGTTCTGAGACAGGAAACTCAGCTCAGCTAAACGCTGCACCTGCTAACTAGGTCACCTTTCCCACCAGGGGGAGAGTGTGATCACAGCGGGGGGTGTGTGTGTGTGTGTGTGTGTGTGTGTGTGTGTGTGTGTGTGTGTGTGTGTGTTACACACTCCTCTCTGATTCAGAATCTCAGAGAAAGACACACACCTGACACACACATTACTTCCTGCCCGCCGTCAGCAAACACACACACACACACACACACACTGTTCTTCAGAGATCAAAGTGGGCTTCCCGTCATCCATCATTCCACCCCCTGTAGCTCCATACCGCCGTTGTGTGTGTGTCTTTCTGTCCTCTCTACCCTTCTGTCCATGTATCCTTCTGTAATCTCTAGCCACTCTGTCCTTCTGTCCTCTCTACCCTTCTGTCTTCTCTAGCCTTCTGTCCTTCTGTCATCTCCAGCCTCTCTGTCCTCTCTATCCTCTCTGTACTCTGTCCTTCCGTCCTTCTGTAATATCTATCCTTCTGTCCTCTCTAGCCTTCTATCCTCTCTGTCCTCTATCCTTCTGTCCTCTATCCTTCCGTCCTCTCTAGCCTTTTATCCTTCTGTCATCTCTATCCTTCTGTCCTCTCTATCCTTTTATCCTTCTGTCCTCTATCATTCTGTCCTTCTGTCCTCTCTATCCTTGTGTCCTCTCTATCCTTCCATCCTTGCAACCATTTTGTCCTCTCTGGTCTTCTGTCCTCTCTAGCCTTCTGTCCTCTCTATCCTTCTGTCCTCTCTAGCCTTCTGTCCCATCTAGCATTTTGTCCTGTCCTCTCTATCATTTTGTCCTTCTGTCCTTCTGTCCTCTCTATCCTTTTATCCTTCTGTCACTTCTATCCTTCCGTCCTCTCTAGCCTTCTGTAATCTCTATCCTTCTGTCCTCTCTATCCTTCTCTCCCCTCTCTCCTTCTCTGACCTCTCTAGCCTTCCGTCCTCTTTATCCTTCCGTCCTCTCTATCCTTCTGTCCTTTCTGTCCTCTCTAGCCTTCCGTCCTCTTTATCCTTCCGTCCTCTTTATCCTTCCGTCCTCTCTATCCTTCTATCCTCTATCTTTCTGTCCTCTCTCTCCTATCCTCTCTCTCCTTCTGTCCTCTCTCCTTCTGTCCTCTCTCTCCTTCTGTCCTCTCCTTCTGTCCTCTCTCTCCTTCTGTCCCATCTAGCATTTTTTCCTGTCCTCTCTATCATTTTGTCCTTCTGTCATCTCTGTCCTCTCTATCCTTCTGTCCTATCTATCATTCTGTCCTCTCTATCCTTCCGTCCTCTCTATCCTTCCGTCCTGTCTATCCTTCCGTACTCTCTAGTCTTATGTCCTCTCTAGCCTTTTATCCTTCTATCCTCTCTATCCTTCCATCCTCTCTACTCTTATGTAATCTCTATCTTTCTATCCTCTCTGTCCTTCTGTCCACTCTACCCTTCGGTCCACTCTATCCTTCTGTCCTATCCTTTTATCCTTCTGTCATCTCTATCCTCTCTATCCTTCTATCCTCTCTGTCCTTCTGTCCTCTATTCTTCAGTCCTCTCTATCCTTCCATCCTCTCTACCCTTCTGTCCTCTCTGTCTTTGTATCCTTATGTAATCTCTATCCTATCTGTTCTTCTGTCCTCTATCCTTCTGTTCGCTCTACCCTTCTGTCCTCTCTACCCTCTTTATCCTTTTGTCCTCTCTATCCTTGTATCCTTCTGTCCTCTATCATTCTGTCCTACTGTCCTCTCTATCCTTCCGTCCTTGCAACCATTTTGTCCTCTCTGGTCTTCTAGCCTTCTGTTCCATCTAGCCTTTTATCCTTCTGTCATCTGTCCTCTCTATCCTTGTGTCCTCTCTATCTTTCTATCCTCTCTAGCCTTCTGTCCTCTCTAGTCTTCTGTCCCATCTAGCATTTTGTCCTGTCCTCTCTATCATTTTGTCCTTCTGTCATCTCTGTCCTCTCTAACCTTCCGTCTTCTCTATCCTTCTGTCCTCTCTATCCTTGTGTCCTCTCTATCCTTCCTTCCTTGCAATCATTTTGTCCTCTCTGGCCTTCTGTCCTCTCTGTCCTCTCTATCCTTCCGTCCTCTATCCTTCTGTCCTCTCTAGCCTTCTGTCCTCTCTAGCCATGTATCCTTCTGTCATCTGTCCTCTCTATCCTTCTGTCCTCTCTATCCTTCCGTCCTCTCTATCCTTCTGTCCTCTCTAGTCTTCTGTCCCATCTAGCATTTTGTCCTGTCCTCTCTATCATTTTGTCCTTCTGTCATCTCTGTCCTCTCTATCCTTCTGTCTTCTCTATCCTTCTGTCCTCTCTATCCTTGTGTCCTCTCTATCCTTCCGTCCTTGCAATCATTTTGTCCTCTCTGGCCTTCTGTCCTCTCTATCCTTCCGTCCTCTCTATCCTTCTGTCCTCTCTAGCCTTCTGTCCTCTCTAGCCATGTATCCTTCTGTCATCTGTCCTCTCTATCCTTGTGTCCTCTCTATCCTTCCGTCCTCTCTATCCTTCTGTCCTTTCTAGTCTTCTGTCCCATCTAGCATTTTGTCCTGTCCTCTCTATCATTTTGTCCTTCTGTCATCTCTGTCCTCTCTATCCTTCCGTCTTCTCTATCCTTCTGTCCTCTCTATCCTTGTGTCCTCTCTATCCTTCCGTCCTTGCAATCATTTTGTCCTCTCTGGCCTTCTGTCCTCTCTATCCTTCCGTCCTCTCTATCCTTCTGTCCTCTCTATCCTTCTGTCCTCTCTAGCCTTCTGTCCTCTCTAGCCATGTATCCTTCTGTCATCTGTCCTCTCTAGCCTTCTGTCCTCTCTAGTCTTCTGTCCCATCTAGCATTTTGTCCTGTCTTCTCTAGCCTTTTATCCTTCTGTCATCTCTATCCTTCTATCCTCTCTATCCTTCCGTCCTCTACCCTTCTGTCCTTGTGTCCTTATGTAATCTCTATCTTTCTATCCTCTCTAGCCTTCTGTCCTCTCTAGTCTTCTGTCCCATCTAGCATTTTGTCCTGTCCTCTCTATCCTTCTGTCCTCTCTATCCTTGTGTCCACTCTATCCTTCCGTCCTTGCAATCATTTTGTCCTCTCTGGCCTTCTGTCCTCTCTAGCCTTTTATCCTTCTGTCTTCTGTCCTCTCTATCCTTCCGTCCCATCTAGCCTTCTGTCCTCTCTAGTCTTCTGTCCCATCTAGCATTTTGTCCTTCTGTCATCTCTATCCTTCCGTCCTGTCTATCCTTCCGTACTCTCTAGTCTTATGTCCTCTCTAGCCTTTTATCCTTCTGTCATCTCTATCCTTCTATCCTCTCTATCCTTCCGTCCTCTCCACCCTTCTGTCCTTGTGTCCTTATGTAATCTCTATCTTTCTATCTTTTCTGTCCTCTGTCCTGTCCACTCTACCCTTTTATCCTTCTGTCATCTCTATCCTCTCTGTCCTCTCTGTCCTTTTATCTTTCTGTCCTCTATCCTTCTATCCTCTCTACCCTTCTGTACTCTCTGTCCTTGTATCCTTATGTAATCTCTATCCTCTCTGTCCTCTCTGTCCTCTATCCTTCTGTTCTCTCTACCCTTCTGTCCTCGCTATCATTTTGTCCTCTCTAGCCTTCAGTCCTCTCTACCTTTCTGTCCTCGCTATCCTTCGGTCTTCTCTACCCTTCTGTCCTCTCAACCCTTCTGTCCTCTTTATCCTTTTGTCCTCTCTATCCTTGTATCCTTCTGTCTTCTCTATCCTTCTGTCTTCTCTATCCTTCTGTCATCTCTATCCTCTGTCCTCTCTAGCCTTCTGTCCTCTCTAGCCTTGTATCCTTCTGTCCTCTCTATCATTTTGTCCTTCTGTCCTCTCTAGCCATCTGTCCTCTCTATCCTTCTGTCCTCTCACTATGTCTTCTCCTTCTGTACCAAAGGTCCAGTCTGTCTGGGTCAGCGTGTTCGCCTGCCATTCCACCTAAATGACATCATTATAGCCAGACAGTGGTTTGAGTGCACTGTGTTCCTCTCTCCATCTCCTTCATTTATGTTGCCTTTCTCTGTCTCTCTCCTCTCATCCACAAATCTATATGGATCGCTTTTCTCTCTCTCTGTCTCTCTCTGTTTCTGTGTCTCTATTTCTCTCAGACATCTTCAGGAGGCTAACAGGGCCCTAGAGGAGGAGCTGAGGAAATTGGAAGATGAGGGGGAGGAGAAGGAGAGAGAGATGGAACGCTTAAAGGTAAATGAGAGGAAGAAGAGAGAGATGTTCTAGACTGAGAAAACGGGAGAAAGAGGAAAGAAAGATATAGAATTTCTGTAGTTTGACATATGCACAGTTGTTTGTGTAGAACATTTTGTACCCCCCCACCACTCTTCTAATTGTGTCTGTCTCTTTTAGAAGCCTTTGGTCTAACCACACATGCCATTTAGTCTCTGTAATATGTCATATTTCCCAATACTTTGATCAGACAATGGTAACAGCATCTGAGTCCTATCACTCTGTCTGATATGTCAGCATACAGCCACCAAAAACCTGTCTCGAAACTAATGACTCTAATGACTGGAACTCAGTCATTAGTATAGAATATTGTAGAATAGAACAAAACTCTACATGGACGTAGCGCCGATAAGACTATCGTTGGCTTAGATGAAGCTTGTCATTTTTTTTTCTCCATAGGCCCAGGTTCAAGACCGGGATCAACAGCAGGAGGAGTAAGTACCGACTGTCTGTGTGTCTGTTCTGTCTGGACACGGTGTGTGTGGTCATGTGTGGAAGTATACTCCCAATCAGTCACCATAGTAGTCATGAGCACATCCAGACAGGTGTTTCATACTCTCAGGCTGCTTCTTCCCCAGCAGCTGTTAATGATGTTATTACCAATGAAAAGTTGTGAATGGGATAATGACGTTAGGGGGAGGGGGTGTACTGCCAATTAAAATACCCTCAGGCGACCCCACCTGTGTCTGTGTGTGACGTGACCTACCCACACACACACACTGAATAACTAAATCATGCTGAGTCTTTAACAATGATAAGTCTCTGACCAGAGTCCTCCTCATTGTTGTCAGATGAAGTTTCATCTGTACTGGAGAGGTTCATCTATTAGTTTCATTAAGAGGATGAAAGAATGATGGACAGATGGGATGGTTGTGGGGGGGCAATAGAGGTACCTGCCTGAAGCAATCCCCCCCAAAACTACCAATCACCCCCCACCTTGTTAACGATGCATCCCTCCACCACGCCCCCTCCTCGTCCCCTAACGAACCAACAGGCTTTATTTCCAAACTGATCTAATTTGTTTGGACTCCTATTGGTTTCAAACACAGTTCAAAGCTGTCAGTCATTTTAATGATATTATTAAGGGCCCTGACAAAGGTGAGTCACATCTCTGTCTTTCTGAATAATTGCTCCCGAGAGAAGAGATTCATATAGATGTGTAGATGAGGGTTTTTGATGGGATGAATATATTAATGTAGACTGAGATAAGATGCAGTGAATGAAGCTGTCTTCTATTGTCTCTTATTATGGGAAAACCCCTTCATGTCATTATTACAATTTCCCCATAGCATATATGAATCGGAATACTTGCTATATGAGAAGTGATATTTGCATGGCTGTCATATACCTTGGCCTATACATGATTAGGATCATGCATTATGAAGGAAGTCTCTAGGGATAAGGTGGTATAATCGTGACAGTGATCAACCTAGTAAGGAGTCAGTTATTAGAAATATTTTCTGAAATCCATCTCTAATCATTGGTTAGTCCATGATGATTACATAGCTTACTATATACATGCTGTGTAATATAGGCTACGTAGTACAATATACTTTTATCAGGATTATAAAGTTCACCCATTAAGCTGTATATTTATAGATTTTGGACAGAAAACGAGGAGAGAAGAGGAAGCATGAGAAGAGGGGTGAGAAGGGACGAGAGACGGATATTTTTACATTTTAGTCATTTAGCAGATGCTCTTTCCCAGAGTGACTTACAGTTACTGTATTCATCTTAAGATAACTAGGTGGGACTTCCACATATCACAGGAATAGAAAGTACATGTTTCCTCTATCGTAGCCTCAGAGCTAGTGGGTGGGAGGACGGACGGACGGGGGGGAACTCTGCTGTCCTAGCTTCAGGAAGAAGCTGGTTCCACTATTGGGGTGCCAGGACAGAGAAGAGCTTGGACTGGGCTGAGCGGAAGCTGCCCTCCCATCGGAGGAGAGGGCCAAGAGACCTTAGGTGGCAGAACGGTGTGCTCGGGTTGGGGTGTAGGGTTTGAGCATAGCCTGAAGGTAGGGAGGGGCAGTTCCTCTTGCTGCTCCACAAGCAAGCACGGTGGTCTTGTAGTGGAAGCAAGCGTTGACTGGAAGCCAGTGGAGTGTGCAGAGGAGCCAGGTGACATGAGAGAACTTGTGAAGGTTGAAAACCAGGTGGGCAAGTGTCAGGGGTTTGATGGCACAAGCGGGGAGCAAAGCCAACAGCAAGTTGAAGTAGTCCAGATGGGAGAGGAGGATTGCCTGGATTAGGACTTGCACTCGCTTCCTGTGTGAGGTAGGGTTGTACTCTACGGATGTTATAGAGCATGAACCTGCAGGAGCGGGTCACTGCTTTGACGTTTGCAGAGAATGACAAGGTGTTGTCCAGGGTCATGCCAAGGTTCTTTACACTATGGGACGCTGTGGAGTTGTCAACCGTGATAGAGGTATTTGAGCAGGCAGGCCTTCCCAAGGAGGAAGAGCAATTCCGTCTTGTCGAGGTTGAGCTTGAGGTGGTGGGCCGACATCCAAGTTGAGATATCTGCCAGGCACGCAAAGATGGAGCGCCATCTGGTGTCAGAAGGAAAGTAGTTGAGTGTCATCCACATAGCAATAATAGCAGAGACCATGTGAGGATATGATGGAGCCGAGTGACTTGGTGTATAGAGAGAAGAGGGCCTAGAACCGAGCCCTGGGGGACACCAATAGTGATAGTACGTGGTGCAGACAGATCCTCTCCACGTCACCTGGTAGGAGCGGCCTGCCAGGTAGGAAGCAATCCAAGAGCGTGCAGAGCCGGAGACGCCCAGCCTTGAGAGAGTGGAGAGGAGGATCGGATGGTTCACGGTGTTGAAGGCAACGGATAGATTTAGGAGGATGAGAACAGAGAAGAGTCAGCTTTTGCAGCGTCCGTGACAGAGAAGAGCAGTCTCGGTTGAGGTACCCGTCTTGAAGCCTGACTGGTTAGGGTCAAGAAGATCATTCTGAGAAAGATAATGAGAGTTGATCAGAGACTGCATGCTCAAGTGTTTTGTAAAGAAAAGGGATACAGGTCTATAGTTTTTTACATCAGATGAGTCAAAGGTTGGTTTCTTGAGGGGAGCAACTTGGGCCATGTTGAAGTCAGAGGGGATGCAGCCAGTGGTCAGGGATGAATTGGTGAGGAATGGGAGAAGGTCTCCAGAGATGGTGTGGAGAAGACAGGAGGGGATGGTGTCGAGCAGGCAGGTTGTCGGGCGACCAGACCTCACTAGTCGCAGGGTGTCATCTGGAGAGAGAAGGGAGAAAGAGGTCAAGGCGTAGGGTACTTCTGTGTGAGTGAGACCAGTGGTCTCAATGGTCTGAGTGAATGAGTAGCATATGTCATGGCTGAGTGGACAAAGTTGTCCGCAGAGAGGGAGGGGGTAGAGGATTAAGGAGGGAGAAAGTGGAAAAGAGTTTCCTAGGGTTAGAGGCATTCGCTTGAAATTTAGTGGTCGAAAGTGGCTTTAGCAGCGGATACAGAGGGAGAGAGAGAGGAAGGAGAGTAGGGAGTGAAAGGTTGATAGGTCCTCCGGAAGTTTAGTTTTCCTCCGTTTTCGCTCAGCTGCCCGCAGCCCTCTTCTGTAAGCTCGCAATGAGTCACTCAGCCACGGAGCAAGAGGGGAGGGCCGACCCGGCCGGGAGGAAAGGGGACAGCGCGAGTCATAGGATACGGAAAGGGAAGAGTGGCATAATCAGGAGGTAGAAGGATTTAGCAGAAGGGAGAGATTATAGGATAGAATAGGAGAGGGGAGAGAGAGCAAAGATTGTGACGGCACATGACCATCTGCATAGGGGCCGAGTGACTAGGGTTGGAGGAAAGGGACAGAGAAAAGGAAAGTAGTGATCAGAGACCTGGAGGGGGGTTGCAGTGAGATTAGTAGGTAAGCAGCCTCTAGTAAAGATGAGGCCAAGTGCATTGCCTGCCTTGTGAGTAGGAGGGGATTGGGAAAGGGTGAGAAGTTTAAAGAAATTAATCGAAGGCAGACGTCGGGAGGTTGAAGTCGCTAAGTACTAAGAGCGGTGAGCCATCGTCAGGAAATGAGCTCATCAAGGTGTCCAACTCATTGAGGAACTCTCCAAGGGCACCTGGTGGCCATACTGTTAATCTTGAGTGGACAAGTGACAGTATGGAATTCAAATGAGGAGAAACAGGTAAGAGAGGGAGAAAATAGAAAAATCTCCACTTAGGACAAATGAGTAGACCTGTGTCACCACTATGACAACCAGATGCTCTCGGACTATGAGAGAAAACATAGTCAGATGAAGAAACAGCAGCTGGAGTAGCAGTGTTCTCTGGGGGATCCATGTCTCTGTCAGGGCAGTAAAGACAAGGGACTGAAGTGCAGCATAGGGTGAGATGAACTCCAAAAGCTGCCAGAGACCGGGAATTCCACATGGGTTGTGCGCGCAGGGTACACTAAATTAGAAGGGTTGCAGCCAAGGGGTGGGGAGCGTCTGTAAAGCCTACAGGGAGAGGTGCGGACAGGTATAGAAAACACACACAGTTGACAAAGCTACAAAAGAGCAAAATGAGAATCTGTAAATAACTAGTTAAGATACTCAAGTGAGAGAGTGGTGTGGAGCCTTCCTCTCTTTCTTAATAACTCAGCAGAACAGTCTTTGTTTCGGCGACGGTCTTAGTTTTGCAACATGACCGCCGCTTTTAGCTGGCGCTGAGAAACAAGGGGAGACTGAAGAACTAACACTAATTGCTAATTGACTAGCAGAGGTGGAGAGAACACTTCCCTGTACTAATTGCTGATTGCCTAGGAGAAGTGAAACCACTCCTCCCCCAATACAGCCACTGATTACCAAAACAAGTTGCCCTGCCCCTTGATCCTGGTTGATGTGTCAACAACTATCTGGAAGTTATGAGCAGTCAGCAGTTCACACACTAAGGAGGCTACTGGGATGACAGGCAGGATTTAAAGTAGATGACCCTAGCTAGCAAAAAGACAGTAGGACACCACAACAGATAAAGAGACAAAAAATCCTACTTATCACACCTGGAGATATCAGGAGTCCTCTAGCGATAGAATGAAGCATGCAGGATATGAGAGAAGCAAGAAGACTAAAACCCCTGAAAGCTCTTCTTCAGTCTAAAAGGGCAGGAGAGAAGATGAGAGGAAAAAGTGAAACTAGGCCTTAAATATATATTTCTCTCCCACTCTTTCTCGCTATCTCGCTTTCTCTCTCTGTCTCTGTCTCATTCTGTGTTACAGAGTTTCTCCCTCCAGCTGCACTAAAACAGCTAGGGGCACTTGTGTCACATCTGTCTGTCGGCTCCAGTCTCTCAACGGAGCCAGAAGGTCGTTAAATTACCACCAATACCATCATGTTCTTAATTAGCACCACAGTCATTCCAGATGAGGATTAGAGGGAGGGAGAGGAGAAGGGATAGAGTGGTGGAGAGATACAGAGAGTGAGCAGGAAAGATGAATAGATATGACACAGAGAGCAAGAAAGAGTGATGAATGAAAGAGCTAGAAAGCGAGAGAGAGAGAGAGAGAGAGAGAGAGAAGAACGGGGGAGAGGGACAGGGAGAGAGAGAGGGAGAGAGAGAGAGCGGGGCGGGAGAGAGAGGGAGAGCGAACTCGTTAGTGTTTGTTCTGTGGCGATGTCAGCTTGTCTCCAACACTAATGACTGTAATTATACACACACTGATTGGGTTAGGCCTATAATTACACATTCACACACACATACAAACACACTCTGACACACACAGTGACACTTACACACACACACAAACAAATACACATAAGCGTATACAGGCCCAGTGCCAAACACACAGCAACTAAGCGTGTTCCACTGGTTTAAGTGTGTGAACATAAATCTATCAGCCTCAGCCTCCTCTTTCTCTGTGTTGATGAGATGTTTTACAACCTGATGAAGGCTCTGGTTAAAACCAAAACAACATGTTGGGAAACATGAAGATAACAGAGGATTTCTGTGGACATTGTAAAACTCTCTATATCACTTTCAGGACAGTTTTGAAGAGGTATTCCAATAGCTTTATTGATATTTCTGATAACACAAACAGCTTATTAATCACATGTAACAAATCACATGATATGCATGGATGTTAACCATTATGAATAACCCAATATCCATGCAGATGTGTGCTATTCTGTGACAAAACATATGAGTTATTCACGTACATGTCCCATACAGGTATTTAAAACTGCTTGACTTCCATAATAACCCTGGACAAGGTACAGTAGGGTTCCGTATGCAGATGTTCTTCTCTAATGAAGGACACCTATTGTTGTTTTAAGTTTAAGTCATTATTGTCCTATATGTACCCGTGTCTCGACCCCACTGAGCTTTTTAATATTGATTGAGATAAAGCAGGTCGATGTGGTTCATGAGACTACATTTCAGAGACATATCGCTGTGACTTCTGATCTATGTTCATCTTTCATAATGGGCTCCTAGCATCTTGGCTTCTTCTTTAAGTTGTTGCTAATAGGGTGTGTGTGTGTGTGTGTGTGTGTGTGTGTGTGTGTGTGTGTGTGTGTGTGTGTGTGTGTGCGTGTAGGTGCGTGTGTGTGTTCGTGTAGGTGTGTGTGTGTGTGCGTGCGTGCGTGCGTGCGTGCGTGCGTGCTCACTCGCACGTGTGCGTATGGAGATTGTTATTCGTTAGCAATATGATGACTACGTTAAACAAGTCAAGCATGATCCCCTGCCTTTTCATTCACTGCTCTTTATCAACATGAGATACAGACCCTTAGTTCCTCTTGACAAGAAAATGAAGATTGGGGTCCACTGCAGTAGTCTAATAGGCTAAGGAGTCTTGGCTTGACGAGAGGGCTAGTAAAAGTATTTACAAGGCTTGCATGCTAATGTTACTACCCTCCTAACTGGACCCATCGGTGCATGAAAGCCACAGCACAGGACTGGGAGAGTACTGACACACACACACACACAGTCAGTACAGGCTACCATTATTTTACTGTACGTCGTTAATGGACATTCCTCACTCAGTCTCCGAGGAGCTGGGGATATCAGAGGGAACATTTGTTTGTAATTTCCCAAAAATGTTAATAAATTGTTAAATGTCTTATATATGATTTAATGAATTCTGGAATCCATTTAACTCTGTCCTCCAGCCATGTTCAGAACATATTTTGATGTGCTTTATCAAGATGTTTGCCAATTTGTTGTTCTTTGCCCTGAATTTGTAAAGCAAAGTCAATTTGATGAAGACGTTTTGTTCGACAAGTGCACATGTTTATCATTGAAATATCAGCTTTATGCTTTTCAACTCTGTTATGGAGAAAACGGAGGTCAGACAACAAAATTGTCTGCATTATATGTCATCTTTATAATGTTCTATCTTCATCATTATCATCGCTATCAACTTCTTATTTGTCATCATTAGACGGTGTGTAACAATGTTTAACAGTGTGTGTGTGTGTGTGTGTGTGTGTGTGTGTGTGTGTGTGTGTGTGTGTGTGTGTGTGTGTGTGTGTGTGTGTGTGTGTGTGTGTGTGTGTGTGTGTGTGTGTGTGTGTGTGTGCAGGGAGAGGGAGAGCTTTGTGACCACCAACCTGAGTAGGATCCAGTACATGCAGGTCAGACTGAGAAGCAACCTGGAGGCTTTAGGCTTGCTCAACAAACAGGTAAGAACACACACACACACACACACTGGGTCCATCTGGCCCAACACACACACAGACCAGCCCACCTGCTGTGTAGTTCAGACTGAAGAAGAAGCCTTAAAGCGTCTGACATCAAACACACACACATCCATTTCCTCTTCCTCTGAAGGAGGGAGGAAAGAGGGAACCAATCTCATCAGTAGATAACGGTGACGTTTCTTCACCACTAAATGATTCTCTTTCATGCCAGAGAGAGGGAAGTATCAATATGGTGTTGTAGCCCATCACTCTCTGACGGGGAAGAAAAATGGTATGCTGGGATAAAAGACAGAAAGGAAGAACAGAAGAATCTCCTGACCAAAAGAGAAGTGCACCGTCGTTTATCTGGGTTGTCACTTCACAAAAGAAATGGTCAACAAATCCACAACGTGCAGGAAGATTAATGTTTATTTTCTCTCCTCTTCCTCTTCTTGAACAAAGCTTCTAGAATCAATCACCTGGCTGTTGTGAAGGTTTTGGGTTTGAAAAGTATCAGCAGCATGTCAACTGTTTTGCTCTTGAGTTGTTTAGTATAGTTATAGACAGTGTTGTAGTACTCAAATCCAGTCTCGATATCACATATTGAGCGTCTTGGTCTTGTCTCGATGTCGGATATATTGGTACTCGGTCTTGATTCGGACAGTGAGCACTGGTAATTTCTTTGCGAGACCAGCAGAGTAAAAAACTAAATTATCAGCTTCCTTTCAGTTAGCTCATAAAACCGCTTCGCCAGGCCAAATATATACACTCCTTTCTTGAAACATGAATATCTTATGGCCTATTGAAACCTGGGATTGATACTTTACTAGAAACATTACTGTCCTTTACTTTCATTACATTTCCTTGACTCGCTGGTAGGGTAGAGTGGTGGAAATTGTAGGAAAGTTGTGCGCTAACTATTAGTAAGAGGAGACGGGGAATTATAACAGTCTTTATATCTATTATAGTGGCAGTGGAGAACCTATTGGACTTTCAGTATGTGACAGGTTAGTACAGTGGAGAACCTATTGGACTTTCAGTGTGTGACAGGTTAGTACAGTGGAGAACCTATTGGACTTTCAGTGTGTGACAGGTTAGTACAGTGGAGAACCTATTGGACTTACAGTATGTGACAGGTTAGTACAGTGGAGAACCTATTGGACTTTCAGTATGTGACAGGTTAGTACAGTGGAGAACCTATTGGACTTTCAGTATGTGACAGGTTAGTACAGTGGAGAACCTATTGGACTTTCAGTATGTGACAGGTTAGTACAGTGGAGAACCTATTGGACTTTCAGTATGTGACAGGTTAGTACAGTGGAGAACCTATTGGACTTTCAGTGTGTGACAGGTTAGTACAGTGGAGAACCTATTGGACTTTCAGTGTGTGACAGGTTAGTACAGTGGAGAACCTATTGGACTTTCAGTGTGTGACAGGTTAGTACAGTGGAGAATTTATTGGACCTTCAGTGTGTGACAGGTTAGTACAGTGGAGAACCTATTGGACTTTCAGTGTGTGACAGGTTAGTACAGTGGAGAACTTATTGGACCTTCAGTGTGTGACAGGTTAGTACAGTGGAGAACCTATTGGACTTTCAGTGTGTGACAGGTTAGTACAGTGGAGAACCTATTGGACTTTCAGTGTGTGACAGGTTAGTACAGTGGAGAATTTATTGGACCTTCAGTGTGTGACAGGTTAGTACAGTGGAGAACCTATTGGACTTTCAGTGTGTGACAGGTTAGTACAGTGGAGAACCTATTGGACTTTCAGTGTGTGACAGGTTAGTACAGTGGAGAACCTATTGGACTTTCAGTGTGTGACAGGTTAGTACAGTGGAGAATCTATTGGACCTTCAGTGTGTGACAGGTTAGTACAGTGGAGAACCTATTGGACCTTCAGTGTGTGACAGGTTAGTACAGTGGAGAACCTATTGGACTTTCAGTGTGTGACAGGTTAGTACAGTGGAGAACCTATTGGACCTTCAGTGTGTGACAGGTTAGTACAGTGGAGAACCTATTGGACTTTCAGTGTGTGACAGGTTAGTACAGTGGAGAACCTATTGGACTTTCAGTGTGTGACAGGTTAGTACAGTGGAGAACCTATTGGACTTTCAGTGTGTGACAGGTTAGTACAGTGGAGAACCTATTGGACCTTCAGTGTGTGACAGGTTAGTACAGTGGAGAACCTATTGGACTTTCAGTGTGTGACAGGTTAGTACAGTGGAGAACCTATTGGACTTTCAGTGTGTGACAGGTTCCTGATTCTGAAAGGACAGCAACCACACGTAGTTTCAGCGGAATATCATCTGTGGAGTGTCTGTGGTTTTGGGGGGGGGTCCAATAAGGTGTTCTGCTAACAGGTCAGGTGTTTAATAGCCTGGGTCTCAGACACCTCATTGTGTGTGTTTAGTAGCCTGGGTCTCAGACACCTCATTGTGTGTGTTTAGTAGCCTGGGTCTCAGACACCTCATTGTGTGTGTTTTTGTGTTTAATAGCCTGGGTCTCAGACACCTCATTGTGTGTGTTTTGTGTTTAATAGCCTGGGTCTCAGACACCTCATTGTGTGTATTTTGTGTTTAATAGCCTGGGTCTCAGACACCTCATTGTGTGTGTTTTGTGTTTAATAGCCTGGGTCTCAGACACCTCATTGTGTGTGTTTTGTGTTTAATAGCCTGGGTCTCAGACACCTCATTGTGTGTATTTTGTGTTTAATAGCCTGGGTCTCAGACACCTCATTGTGTGTGTTTTGTGTTTAATAGCCTGGGTCTCAGACACCTAATTGTGTGTGTTTTGTGTTTAATAGCCTGGGTCTCAGACACCTCATTCTGTGTGTTTAATAGCCTGGGTCTCAGACACCTCATTGTGTGTGTTTTGTGTTTAATAGCCTGGGTCTCAGACACCTCATTGTGTGTGTTTTGTGTTTAATAGCCTGGGTCTCAGACACCTCATTGTGTGTATTTTGTGTTTAATAGCCTGGGTCTCAGACACCTCATTGTGTGTGTTTTGTGTTTAATAGCCTGGGTCTCAGACACCTCATTGTGTGTGTTTTGTGTTTAATAGCCTGGGTCTCAGACACCTCATTGTGTGTATTTTGTGTTTAATAGCCTGGGTCTCAGACACCTCATTGTGTGTGTTTTGTGTTTAATAGCCTGGGTCTCAGACACCTAATTGTGTGTGTTTTGTGTTTAATAGCCTGGGTCTCAGACACCTCATTCTGTGTGTTTAATAGCCTGGGTCTCAGACACCTCATTGTGTGTGTTTTGTGTTTAATAGCCTGGGTCTCAGACACCTCATTGTGTGTGTTTTGTGTTTAATAGCCTGGGTCTCAGACACCTCATTGTGTGTGTTTTGTGTTTAATAGCCTGGGTCTCAGACACCTCTTAATCTGCTGTGTGAATCATTACACATATCGATCCAGCCGTCCGCTCCTACACAGAACACTTAATGAGGACGCCAACACACACCTAGACAGACAGGCAACCTCCCACTCTATTTCACCAGCCCACCATCTGCCACACACACGCCTATCCATGTCCTTGTCAAAAGACTAATGAAATGTCTTACTTCATTCTGCAGCTAGAGCACTCCAGATGAAGCTCAATTATAGCTGTCTAATCTCCATAGAATAACACATTTCATTTCCATAGATTAGTGGCTCAGAATAATAGCTAATCTCCTTTCTTCATTTGGATATTGAATGTGTTGTTATTGCTTCTGCTAAGAGTAGTAGACAGCCGTCACACTGGTCAGCAGTGGGTTTTAGCCTATGATCAGCTAAACCAATCACACACGCACACACACTCCACCCACCTAGACGGAACCAGTTCAGGGTTAGAGACTCATGCAGGGATTTTTAATTAGCAAATGTCCAGTCTTTGTAAAGATGATGGGAAATGAAACATGTCCCCAAGAATGTTAGAGTTAATTAGTTAATTTACATCATACTGTGTTTTCATAGACACATAACTGGGGTTTGATTTGGGCTGGGCGGGGGAGGAGATATTTTCACAAGAAGGTATTACTGGATTTAAACTGTGGGTTGGAGATATGGCTGAGGTTTTGGACAAGGCAGGGGATATGACTTTTTGCAGGGCTACAGATAAGGTTGGTCTTAGATTCTACTGGATCTGTGGATATACAGGATAGGTGGAAAGAGTTTATACCTTATTTCTTCAACCTATTCAGGCTGTTTCAGATCGGAGGAATCATCAAGAGGTGAGAGAAGGAAGGGAGTAAGATTTCAGTTTGGGTTCAAACACGCACATTACTAGAAAGATTGGAAGCCTCACATCTGATAGACATATTTCCTAATAATCCCAATACTGCCGTCTGTCTGTCTTTCCTGTGAACGAGGGATGGGATGGAGGGATAGGGGAGGAGAGATGTCTAGAACAGTGGTTTTTAACCAGTGTACCTCGTCACACTGCTGTGCCTTGAGAAACCCTCAGGGGTGCCTCGTCACACTGGTGTGCCTTGAGAAACTCTCAGGGGTGCCTCGTCACACTGGTGTGCCTTGAGAAACTCTCAGGGGTGCCTCGTCACACTGGTGTGCCTTGAGAAACTCTCAGGGGTGCCTCGTCACACTGGTGTGCCTTGAAAAACTCTCAGGGGTGCCTCGTCACACTGGTGTGCCTTGAGAAACTCTCAGGGGTGCCTCGTCACACTGGTGTGCCTTGAGAAACTCTCAGGGGTGCCTCGTCACACTGCTGTGCCTTGAGAAACTCTCAGGGGTGCCTCGTCACACTTGTGTGCCTTGAGAAACTCTCAGGGGTGCCTCGTCACACTGGTGTGCCTTGAGAAACTCTCAGGGGTGCCTCGTCACACTGCTGTGCCTTGAGAAACTCTCAGGGGTGCCTCGTCACACTGCTGTGCCTTGAGAAACTCTCAGGGGTGCCTCGTCACACTGGTGTGCCTTGAGAAACTCTCAGGGGTGCCTCGTCACACTTGTGTGCCTTGAGAAACTCTCAGGGGTGCCTCGTCACACTTGTGTGCCTTGAGAAACTCTCAGGGGTGCCTCGTCACACTGCTGTGCCTTGAGAAACTCTCAGGGGTGCCTCGTCACACTGGTGTGCCTTGAGAAACTCTCAGGGGTGCCTCGTCACACTGCTGTGCCTTGAGAAACTCTCAGGGGTGCCTCGTCACACTGCTGTGCCTTGAGAAACTCTCAGGGGTGCCTCGTCACACTGGTGTGCCTTGAGAAACTCTCAGGGGTGCCTCGTCACACTGCTGTGCCTTGAGAAACTCTCAGGGGTGCCTCGTCACACTGGTGTGCCTTGAGAAACTCTCAGGGGTGCCTCGTCACACTGCTGTGCCTTGAGAAACTCTCAGGGGTGCCTCGTCACACTGCTGTGCCTTGAGAAACTCTCAGGGGTGCCTCGTCACACTGGTGTGCCTTGAGAAACTCTCAGGGGTGCCTCGTCACACTGGTGTGCCTTGAGAAACTCTCAGGGGTGCCTCGTCACACTGCTGTGCCTTGAGAAACTCTCAGGGGTGCCTCGTCACACTGCTGTGCCTTGAGAAACTCTCAGGGGTGCCTCGTCACACTGGTGTGCCTTGAGAAACTCTCAGGGGTGCCTCGTCACACTGCTGTGCCTTGAGAAACTCTCAGGGGTGCCTCGTCACACTGGTGTGCCTTGAGAAACTCTCAGGGGTGCCTCGTCACACTGGTGTGCCTTGAGAAACTCTCAGGGGTGCCTCGTCACACTGGTGTGCCTTGAGAAACTCTCAGGGGTGCCTCGTCACACTGGTGTGCCTTGAGAAACTCTCAGGGGTGCCTCGTCACACTGCTGTGCCTTGAGAAACTCTCAGGGGTGCCGCAAAACTTTACCTAATCTTTTTTTTAACTCACTTGTAAACATGACAAAATGAACATGGGATTTTGGCTTAGGAACACCAGTGGTGCTGGCACCAGAGGTGGGCAGCATTTCTGTTGATGTATTTGAAATATGTATTTCAATTACTTCTGAGTATTTTGTAACAAGATGCTTTTGAGAGCTGTAATTTGTATTTTCAAAATACAAAATAAATGTCTATACCATTTTGTCCCCCTTTCACCCTGCATCTGAAGTCTGAAGGCACTATTGTGTGATAAGAGCGTAGCAGGTTAGGAGAATTAGGTTAAGCTGTATCCCATCTAGACATGACCCCATAACAAGGCCAAAAATAATACCCAGTGTGCTTTGCAGTTAATTTTAGTATGTTCATTTTCACATAAACATTTACATTTTGGTCATTTAGCAGACACTCTTATCCAGAGTGAATTAAGGTAGCCAACTAAGGTAGTTAAACAATAACATACAGTATCACAGTCATAGCAAGTAAAAAGGTTCTGTAAATGTTGCTGAAAATGTTGTTGCTGTTTGGGCCAGATACTTGCAAAAAATTTAATTTTTTTATTTAACTAGGCAAGTCAGTTAAGAACAAATTATTATTTACAATGACGTCCTACACCGGCCAAACCCATTTTAAAATGCAGAAAACCTTTACAAACCGCTAGTTTCTAGACCTTTACGTTCAAAAGTAATACCTATTTTACTGGAGCTATGTTTTTCTTTCTATTGGATATTTACGGGACGCTCTTAAAGGGGTACACACAAATGAACCGTCTTGAGGAAGGAGCTATGAAATAGTTTAAAAAACCTATTTAAATGTATTTAATCAATTCATTTTTTGGGGTCACAGGAAATTGATGATTTGCAGTATGGATCAGATGAGATGGAGGTCATTACCACTAAATACATTATTAGGAAAAGTTTAGGTGTGCACAGAATTTTTTATCCCATCAAAAAAGGTTAGGAACCACTGGCTAGAGTACAGAGATGTAACGGAAATGTTACTGTGTGTGTCAGACCGAGGTTCAAATACTATTTCAAATTGTCAATTGCTTCCACATACATTTTGAAGTAAGTATTCAGACAAGTAGTTGAATGTTGGAATGGATTTGGAAAAACACTTTGAAAGTATTGACATGTAATTGAAAATACTAAAATACACTGACTCAAATACACTCCTGTGCATTTAACCTAGATATTTGAAAATAATATTTGAAATAAGTATTTGAAAATACTTTCAAATAGTAGGCTATTTATCTGAAATGCTTTGAAAATACTTTAAAATACTTCCAATTGAAGTAGTTAATTCGGACCACATTAGTTGAAAATGCTCAAATACACAGAAAATAATTATTTAAATAACAAATATTCAAATACAAGAGCAACTTACAATTAGTGCATGCATAATGGTGAAAGAATCCTTAATGGTGAAAAAGCCACATACGTTTGCGAAATTACAACAACAATTGTTTGTTGCTGCAAACAATGAACACTATTTTTTCAGCCTCTGACATCATTGCCCACGCAACAGAAGAGCACAATGTGTACTGCAGTGTTTTTTACTGGGTTGTTGGGTTGTGCAACACTCCTCACCTCTGCTTTATCAACCAAACAAAACCGATAACAACGGCCGTGGGGCGAGTACTTGGGGGGGGGGGAGTGTGTTATTCAGATACTCTTTGAAGAGTTGAAGAGGAAGGGTGTGTGTGTGTGTGTGTGACATCACTCTTTAACCGCAGCTTCCACACAGACACCCCCTCACTCTTACATACACATGTCTGAGGAACAGATGGGGATGAGTGTCACTGTCACTACAGACTCTCTCTCTGTCCATATGTCTGTTTTTCATCTCTGTCTGCTTACCGTACATCTTTTAATAACCAGGAATCAGCCAGCTCCTCTCTCTCTCTCTCTCTCTCTCTCTCTCTCTGATCACTGTGTCATTGCAGATCTCACACATTGACATGCATCTTACCTACCAAAACCAAAACACACCTTAAACTTGCCAGTTACGTACATAAAATGATCTAAAGTTTTGGACATGATTGTTTTTGGAGCCCAGTTCCATTCTGACCATGCCTGATGAGTTTTGTGTTGACAGTGTGTAGGGGTCGTAAACCCATTTCTCTCATCTCTGACTGTCTCTGACTGTCTCTGTTGATTTCTGGTTACATCTACAACATGATGACAGCTCTCAGGAACATTTAACAGCTTTCCTCTCTTCTACCCTCCACATTCCCCTCGCCTTTTTTCTCTTTTTCTCTCCCTTATTCTCTCTCACCCTCTCTCTCAAACTCTCTCTCAAACGCTCTCTTTCTCAAACTGTATCTCTCAAACTCTTTCTCTTTCCCCTAGCTGAGTGCTCTGGGAGGAGAGAACGAGAGATTGCGTCTGCAGCTGGAGGAGGAGAGAGCAGAGCGCAGACGAGTGGAGCAACTGATACCGCCTACCAACCACCGGAGGGGTACCTCCCTCCTTCCCCTCACCCACGGGTCTTCCTCCTCCCTTCCTTCCCTCTCCCCCTCTCTGGATAGAGACACAGGATACCCTCCCCCTGCCTCCCACCTTTCCCCCTCCCCTTTTCACCACCCCCCCAGCCACAGCCCCAGTCCCAGGCCAGGGGAGAAGGACAGTGCCCTGACCCGAGCAGAGTTGAGCGTGGCTGGGCCGCGGGAGCCAGGCGAGGCCCAGGCTGTTAATGAGGCCTACTGGGTGAGGAGGGTGGGAGAACTATCAGTACAGTTGCAGGACAGAGAGATCTACTGGTCAGGTAGGATCAACCACCTCGCTACAGAGATACGACAGACCAAGGACGCTTCGCCTCTCACCTGACCTCCTGCTGACCTCTAAACCCTGTTCCCTGACCCCTGTCCTCTAATGCCTGACATCTCTTCCTTGTTTGGCTGTTGTTTTGGATGGGTTTAGTTAAGAAGCCATATCATTGTTTCTGATCACTGTATGACCGTGTACCGTGTGCTGCAAATGTTAACATTTACATCTATTTTGAGTTTGCGCGTAATTTGTGGTTAGTGCCGTGTGTGCATGTGTGTACGTGTGCCTGCACTCGTACAGTGCCTTGTAACATGGAGAGTATTGTAGTAATATTGATAGTTATTGTTGTCTCTCTGAGTTCCAGTTTGATAATAAATCCAAATAAATAAAAAATCCCGTTTTATGTTTAAAGTTGTCACTGAAGGCCAGATAGTTGTCACTAAAGGCCAGATAGTTGAGACAGTAGGCCAGATTGTTGTCACTGAAGGCCAGATAGTTGAGACTGTAGACCAGATAGTACAGACTGTAGGCCAGATATTTGAGACTGTAGGCCAGATAGTTGAGCCTGTAGGCCAGATGGTTGAGCCTGTAGGCCAGATGGTTGAGACTGTAGGCCAGATGGTTGAGACTGTAGCCCAGATAGTTGAGCCTGTAGGCCAGATAGTTGAGACTGTAGGCCAGATGATTGAGACTGTAGGCCAGATGATTGAGACTGTAGGCCAGATAGTTGAGCCTGTAGGCCAGATGGTTGAGCCTGTAGGCCAGATGGTTGAGCCTGTAGGCCAGATGGTTGAGCCTGTAGGCCAGATAGTTGAGCCTGTAGGCCAGATAGTTGAGACTGTAGGCCAGATAGTTGAGCCTGTAGACCAGATAGTTGAGACTGTAGACCAGATAGTTGAGCCTGTAGACCAGATAGTTGTCAATGTAGGTCAGATAGTTGAGCCTGTAGACCAGATAGTTGTCAATGTAGGTCAGATAGTTGAGCCTGTAGACCAGATAGTTGAGACTGTAGGCCAGATAGTTGAGACTGTAGGCCAGATAGTTGAGACTGTAGGCCAGATAGTTGTCACTGTAGACCAGATAGTTGAGCCTGTAGACCAGATAGTTGAGCCTGTAGACCAGATAGTTGAGCCTGTAGACCAGATAGTTGAGACTGTAGACCAGATAGTTGAGACTGTAGGCCAGATAGTTGAGACTGTAGGCCAGATAGTTGTCACTGTAGGCCAGATAGTTGAGACTGTAGGCCAGATAGTTGTCACTGTAGGCCAGATAGTTGTCACTGAAGGCCAGATAGTTGTCACTGAAGGCCAGATAGTTGTCACTGAAGGCCAGATTGTTGTCACTGAAGGCCAGATAGTTGAGCCTGTAGACCAGATAGTTGAGAATGTAGACCAGATAGTTGAGCCTGAAGACCAGATAGTTGAGACTGTAGACCAGATAGTTGAGCCTGTAGACCAGATAGTTGAGCCTGTAGGCCAGATAGTTGAGCCTGTAGACCAGATAGTTGAGCCTGTAGACCAGATAGTTGAGCCTGTAGGCCAGATAGTTGAGCCTGTAGACCAGATAGTTGAGACAGTAGGCCAGATAGTTGAGACAGTAGGCCAGATAGTTGAGACAGTAGGTCAGATAGTTGAGACAGTAGGCCAGATAGTTGAGACTGTAGGCCAGATAGTTGAGACTGTAGGCCAGATAGTTGTGACATGGAAGCCAGTGTTGGCTGAACAAGACCTACATGTGACAGAAAGGGGGGGAGGGAGATTTCACTGTGATAATGATAACGGCTGAACACATAACATTATCTTTCTTCATGCCTCTCTCTTTCCCTCTGTCAATTCAAAGAGAAACATTGAGGCGTGCAGCCACAGACTCTTTCCTTCTCTCTCTCAATTCAGTTCAATCAAAGGGGCTTTATTGGCATGGGAAACATATGTTTACATTGCCAAAGCAAGTGAAATAGATAATAAATAAAAGTGAAATAAACAATAAAAAATGAGCAGTAAACATTACACTATCTCTGTCTCTCTCTCTCTCTTTCTCTCTCTCTCAGGATTCTACATTTTAATGAGGCAGAGCTTGGCTTGTTAGTGGTATCGCTGTCACAGTCAAAAATACACCGCTTTTATGCACGAACACACACACACACACACACACAAACACACACACACACACATATATAGACTCTCACACACCAGAGCACAGTCATTAAAAGTGAAACCACAGACATTTAAAGGACTCCCAGGCCCAAACTAAGGCAGCTGCGCGACGGTGAAAAGAGTCCCCTGGAAACAACGATGGGAATGATCATTTGTTGTTGAAAAAGCAGTGAGGTTTTACAGAGGTTAAGCTTGTCTTTGATCTGTTTTTAACTGTCTTTAGCTCTGTGGAGGGATTATTCAGACATCTTCACAGACTTACAGTAGACAGGCTCTGACATGTATGTTCTACACAGGAAGCTCATTTGACACAGAGTTTCTTGGTTTTTCTCTCATCCCCTAACTTCCCACCCTTAGTTTACTAAATGAATGTGTAGCTTCGACTGGCTGACAGTGTGTGTTTCACTTATACGTGTGTGTATCTGTGTGTGGTCTTTTAGAAATCTGTGGTACACCTACAAAATATTGCCACTCACTATTTTATTTTCATCCCAAATTAGCCCTGGTCTGTTTGTGGAGTGTGTGGCCCTCTGTCTGAGAGAGAGGGATGTTGATGCTTATATGAATGATGATTATGATTACCAGGCATTATTTTATTTTGGATCCTCTGAACTAGCATCATCTGAACTAGCATCAGCATCGTAAGTGGCCATTGTGGAAGGAGCTACACTGGCTACTGTGACGACCCTCCCACTCTGTCTGCCGTATTCTCTCTTGTTCTTGTTTCTTTATTAGGAGGCCGGTGGGCGGAGTTGGAAGGGTCGTCAGATGAATGGGAAACACCTGGGCTCGGGTGTTTCCCAGGATAAATGGACCTCTTCCACATTCATTGAGAAGACTCTCTCCACGCAGACACCTTGTTGATATTGGTTGGGGAGTTTTGTGGTTCTTTTGGTTATTTGCTTTGGCACCTTTCAACACTCTGCAATATTACATTCAAGTATGCAACACACTCACTTACATTACTGATTACTGATTACACATGCCATTGTTAACTTCTTAGTTGCTTTATTTAATAAATATATATTTTTGATACACCTTGTCTCCACGTTGTCTCCCTTTTGTTGCGAACTATGAGCCGGTTCGTAACAAGTGGGGGCTCATCCGGGATCTTGAACTTGTGTTTGGGAGAAAACGTGGAGGTATGTTAACTTGAGGTGTTTTGTTTGTTAGTTTGAGTTTGGTGCTCAGTACTGGTTGTCTTTGGTTGTTTTGTTTGTGTGCTGCGTTGGAGAGAGTACATTGGTTAGTTTCCAGGCCTCTGCCCAGCCTGGAAACACTTGTTGTACTCGCTGTTGGAACATTGGTCTGAGGTGAGTAGAATCAGCTGTGTACCTCGGTGGGAGATTTGGATAGGGTAGTGAAACTTACTACCTGGAGCTATAGTCTTTTTCCCCTGATAGGCTTAGCGACGTGTTTCATTTTTGGAATATGTTGGGCATTGTTAAAGTTTGTTATTTTTGTGTGGTGTCTGTGGACTGAGCAGTTGTCTCGGGAGCACATCCGTGGCTTGGTGGAATCTACCAGCGTGCTGGGGGGTTACTTCCTCGCCAGCGGGCTACAGTGCATAATTACCCACCGCAAATCTGCATGAAGACTAGGGTTGAGTTATTGTAGGTTTTGGGGAAGCTCCATATCTCATCTCTTTTCTGTGGTACCAGTGTGATTGTTATTTCTCTTGTTGTGGTCTGGTGTGCTCAGAGGGGTTGAGTGAGATTTTTTTTCTCTCTCTGACTATGGCGTCTAATGTAGACGAGTTCATTCGCTTTCCAAAAGAGGAACTGTTAGACTTATGTACTAAAGAACAGCTGTTGAAGGTTGCTGAACACTACAAAATTGAAATTAGTGATAAACGTCTAAAAAATTCCATTAGGTTAATATTGAAGGCCAATCTGATGGAGAGTGGTATTCTTGACGTTACCACTGGGGCAGTCTCTGCTGAGGACTCGCCGTCTCCCCGATATGTCACAATTACCGCTCCATCGGTTAGTCCTAGTAATCTTCTTTTTGAACAGCAGAAAGAGCTGCTTCTGTTACAGCAAGAGCACGATCGTGTAAAATATGAAAAGGAATTGGAATTTAAACAGGATATGGAGCGTGCAGATCGGTTGAAATATGAAAAGGAATTGGCTGCTGATCAGTTAAAACATGAAAAGGAATTGGCTGCTGATCAGTTAAAATATGAAAAGGAATTGGAATTTAAACAGGATATGGAGCGTGCAGATCGGTTAAAACATGAAAAGGAATTGGAATTTAAACAGGATATCGAGCGTGCTAAAATCAAGCTGCAACAAGAGCGACTAGAGTTGGTTAGGGAAGGAAAGCTCTCAGGAGAGAGTTTGCTCTGAGAAGGTGACCCAGAATTACTTAGGAATCGTTCCTCTTTTGGTCGTGCCCCGGACACATTTGACATTGTTGGGAATTTACGGTTGTTGCCTCAGTTTAATGAAAAGGATCCTGAGACATTCTTTTTGTTGTTTGAGCGTGTTGCTAACGCTAGGAGTTGGCCTGATTCTGATCGCGCTTTGATGTTGCAATGTGTGCTGACTGGTAAAGCGCAGGAAGCATATTCAGCTCTTAGTGTAGCCGACAGTGTCATTTATGATAAGGTTAAAACGGCGGTGTTACAGATTTACGAATTGGTTCCTGAGGCTTACCGCCAACGATTTAGAACTTTAAAAAGGGATGATAAACAAACTCATGTTGAGTTTGCGCGAAAATTATCTTCACAGTTTAATCGCTGGTGTTCCGCTTCTGCGGTTATGACTTTTCAAGGGCTGTGTGATCTGATTATGCTAGAGCAATTTAAGGACACAATCCCTGATTATATAGCGACGTATATTAACGAACGCAAAGTAAAGACTGTCGCTGAAGCTGCGGTTTTGGCAGACGAATATGTTTTGACTCACAAAAGTGTTTTTGTAGAGCCCCGTATACGGAGTGAGTGGAGACATTCGGAGAGATTTGAACCACGCTCACAGAGATACTCTGGTTCACGGGCAGAGTTTTATTCAACTAGGGTTGAGCCTGACTCCCGTGGTAAAACTGACTTTGGTCAAGAGTGTCACTACTGTCACGGCTCAGGTCATTGGAAAAATGAGTGTCCGGTTCTCAGGTCTAGGGGTAAATTCAGTACGTGTGATAACGTTAAATCTAGGCCTACGGCGTTAGCTGCGTCTGTTCCACATCAGTTTACTCCTGAAACATTGTCTCAGGCCCAGGGCCATGTGAAAGTTCATATTGACCCAGGCTATTTACCTTTCGTTACGGAGGGATTTGTGTCTATGTTAGGAAGTAAGAACCTAGTGCCAGTGAAGATCCTACGAGACACAGGTGCCTCGGAATCGTTTGTGTTGGAATCTGTGTTACCCTTCTCTGCTGAGACTGATTCTGGGAATAGTGTTCTAATTAGGGGAATAGGTTTGAATAATCTGTCAGTTCCATTGCATAGACTAATGTTGGATTGTGGACTGGTGAAAGGTGAGGTTGTTGTGGGGGTGCGTCCTTCGTTGCCTATTGAGGGTATCGACGTTATCCTTGGGAATAACTTGGCTGGCGAGTGTGTGTGGCCTGTTGTGTTTCCATCTCTAGTGGTTTCCACTAAATCGTCACTTGTAGGGATTCCTGATGAGAGTGAGCAGAGGTTCCCAGCGGTGTTCTCTGGGGGTACAGTGACGCGGTCTATGAGCCATGGTGACCTGGTCCCTGCTCCGGTAAATGTGAATACCACAAAGAAGTCTCTCGCTGTTTTCCCTGTTATTCCGTTGTCTGTACTCATCTCCGATCTAAACAATGCGCCACGGATGGACCACACATTAGAAGAGTTGCGTGACCAAGTTGTGCCTGTGGAACAGTTGGGAGATGTCGCACATGGTTATTTTCCCCAAGAGGATGTTCTGATGAGAAAGCTGGTGTCTATAGGGGACGGTAAACCTGTTCGTTTGGCTGATAACGTTGCTTCCCTTGGTTCTGTTAATGCTAGGTCTGTGCATGAGGAAAAAAATGTTCCTGGTCCCGATGATTGCATACTGCAGGGTAGATTGAAAAATTCTGAGACACTGGATATTTTGGATAGCCCTTTTACTCAGCTACCTGTTGATGGGCGGAAAGAGCTGGTTGGTCTGATTCGGAAAATTCCAAGTGGGTTTTCTGTGACACCTACACGTACAAACTTGATAGAGCATGATATGGATATTGGAGATGCTGACCCCATTCGTCAGCGGTTCTATAGAGTCTCTGTAGAGAAACTGCGTTGTCTGGATGCTGAGGTCAGGTACATGCTGGAGAGTAAGATAGCAGAGCCTTCTTTCTCTAGTTGGGTTTCTCCCTGTATCTTGGTCAGTAAAACGGATGGAACGGACCACCGTAATGTAAACGGAGTTACTAAGCCGGATTAATTTCCTCTTCCTCAGATGGAGGATGGCGTTGATCAAGTCGGCGCAGCTAAGTTGTGAGCAAATTTGAACGGTTATTGTGCCATTGGCAGGTGCCACTGACGAGTAGGGCATATGACATTTTTGCCTTTATTACTTCCTCTAGTCTGTACTCGTATTCGTTATGAGTTTAGGACTATGAATCGTTGGGAAATGTTGTTTGCGTTGGTAGCTAATGTGGTCTCTTGTGTGCCCTGTTCCTGAGTGTTATGTGAGTGATCATTGTTTGGGGTTGTCATGTTCAAACTTTCCTGTCTGTTCCCTCCTAGTCTTGTGTTCTCCTTTCCTCTTAAATGTTGCTTCCCTTATATATAAAGGTTGCTGAGGACTGGGGAGAAGGAGGTTGGTTGGGGCAAGTGGAAGGTGAACATGTAACCTCTTGTAAAATTGAGACGCAGAGGTCTGTGAAAAATTGGGGTTGAGAGCCCTGTTAGTTTTTTTTCCAAAAAGTTTAACCGTTATCAGTTGAACTACTTGGGCATTGAAAAAGAAGCGCTAGCACTCATTTGGGCGCTAGAACACTTTGAAGTGTATGTTGGGTCAGAAGTAGTACCTATTGTGGTCTACAACGACCATAACCCTCTCACCTTTTTCAGGTCCATGAGGTGTCCTAATCAGAGGATAATGAGATGGTGTTTATTTTTGCAATCCTTCCATCTAGATGTGAGGCATATCCGGGGAACTGATAACGTGATTGCTGATGTGCTCTCTCGTGCGCCCTGTTCCTGAATATTTATGTGACTGACCGTTGTTTGGGGTTGTCGTGTTCTGTCGTTCCTGTCTGTTCCCTCCTGGTCTCGTTTTCTTCTTTCCTCTTAAAAGTTGCTTACTGTACACAAAGGTTGCTGAGGTCTGGGGAGAAGTAGGTTGGCTGGGGCAAGTGGAAGGTGAACATGTAACCTCTTGTAAATTTGGGACGCAGAGGCTGGTACGTTGTTCCGGGGCCCTTGTTGGTCCCCGGTTTTATGGGGGGGGGTGTGACGACCCTCCCACTCTGTCTGCCGTATTCTCTCTTGTTCTTGTTTCTTTATTAGGAGGCCGGTGGGCGGAGTTGGAAGGGTCGTCAGATGAATGGGAAACACCTGGGCTCGGGTGTTTCCCAGGATAAATGGACCTCTTCCACATTCATTGAGAAGACTCTCTCCACGCAGACACCTTGTTGATATTGGTTGGGGAGTTTTGTGGTTCTTTTGGTTATTTGCTTTGGCACCTTTCAACACTCTGCAATATTACATTCAAGTATGCAACACACTCACTTACATTACTGATTACTGATTACACATGCCATTGTTAACTTCTTAGTTGCTTTATTTAATAAATATATATTTTTGATACACCTTGTCTCCACGTTGTCTCCCTTTTGTTGCGAACTATGAGCCGGTTCGTAACACTACGCATAGGCAATCCTTAGGTGGGCATCCCAAATGGCACCCTAGTCCTTTATAGTACACTATTTTTGACCAGAAGTGCGCTATAAAGGTTTCTCCTCATGCAGGGGAAACTAGCTGATGTATATTGTCTGTTCTCTTAGGGGACTATCTCAGTAGAGGACTGGAAGCAATAAGCTGAGTAGCAGATACTGAACACTCCTTGTTATTAGAGACATAATGGCCAATGGGAAATGATCAGGATATGATAATGGATGTGAATAATAGTCAACTTGTCCTTTTTAAAGAGGAACATTATGAGCCTTGCACAGCTCTGGGTTTCTCCTATAAGGTGTGTGTGTGTGTGTGTGTGTGTTAAATTGACTCCTTGAGACTGGAAGGGCATAAACAGTCAATTTTTCTGATGCCCATGTGGATCTGATGGGACTATTAATGAGGACAGAGGGACTGTGTCTGTCTGTCTGTCTGTCTCCCTGTTTGTCTGTCTGTCTCTCTGTTCTGTTTGTCTGTCTCTCTGTTTGTCTGACTGTCTCAATTTGTCTGATGGTCTGTCTGACTGGCTCTCTTTGTCTGACTGGCTCTCTGTTTGTCTGACTGGCTCTCTGTTTCTCTTACTGTCTCTCTGTTTCTCTGACTGTCTCTCTGTTTCTCTGACTGGCTCTCTGTTTCTCTGACTGTCTCTCTGTTTCTCTGACTGTCTCCCGGTTTCTCTGACTGTTTCCCGGTTTCTCTGACTGTCTCCCGGTTTCTCTGACTGTCTCCCGGTTTCTCTGACTGTTTCCCGGTTTCTCTGACTGTCTCCCGGTTTCTCTGACTGTCTCCCGGTTTCTCTGACTGTCTCCCGGTTTCTCTGACTGTCTCCCGGTTTCTCTGACTGTCTCCCGGTTTCTCTGACTGTCTCCCGGTTTCTCTGACTGTCTCCCGGTTTCTCTGACTGTCTCCCGGTTTCTCTGACTGTTTCCCGGTTTCTCTGACTGTCTCCCGGTTTCTCTGACTGTTTCCCGGTTTCTCTGACTGTCTCCCGGTTTCTCTGACTGTTTCCCGGTTTCTCTGACTGTTTCCCGGTTTCTCTGACTGTCTCCCGGTTTCTCTGACTGTTTCCCGGTTTCTCTGACTGTCTCCCGGTTTCTCTGACTGTTTCCCGGTTTCTCTGACTGTTTCCCGGTTTCTCTGACTGTCTCCCAGTTTGTCTGGCTGTGTCTCGGTTTCTCTGACTGTCTCTCCGTTTCTCTGACTGTCTCCCTGTTTGTCTGACTCAGAAAGAGATAGAGGGAGAGAAAGGTAGACATAGAAGGAGGGGACAAGCCAGAGGTGGAAGAGGACAGAGAGAATAGAGGGAGGGAAGAGCAGAGGGATAGAGGAACAGAGTGTATGCCAGGGTAAGATTATTGTCCTTATCAGCATGCTCCAGAACCTGTGTGTGTGTGTCCCTAATGGGGCAGTGTGAGGGGAAATGAGGCCTGGCCTGATGGAGGCTGATTACCCATCGACTCTACACACATCAAAGAAAGAGAGGGGAGGAGGAGGAGGGGAAGAAGAGAGGGGAGAGATGAAGGTTAAAGTTACCATCACCTCCTCTCTCCCTGGGACCCCAGACACTGCCACACACAGCCACCATTTTATTCAACCTTGACAGATTGGGCTTTCAGGGGGAAAAGGGGATGAGGAGAGAGGAGAGGAAGGATGGGTGATGAACGGACAGAGAGATGGAGGAAGAAGGGGGAGGAGCAAGGGTGAAGGGACAGAGATGCCACAGACCTTCATTCTCCATATTAGAGAAATAATTCAATGAAACTTCTGTTAACGATGTCTGAGGGAAGTCCTGTTACTTATGACTGGAGGAATTATACCAGCCACACACACACACACACATGTGTCTGCCAGGTGTCTTGTCCTTTCTGACCCTGCTGAGGGTAGAGAGAGAGAGACTGGTGACAGAGGATGGTTGCATGGTGTCCTTGTTTGAAATTGAAAATGTGAGATAGTCTATTTCCCTACATTACCCTCCTCTCACCCCTGGTACTCCCACCTTCAAGCCCATCCCATCCCCCCTCCTTCATTTTCAAAAACCATATTAAAATTCAGAGGGTCAATACCTCCACCCCCAAACCCCCACACCTAAACACCCCCATGTCCCCCTTGTTTTATTCAAAATCATTCAGAGGGTTGTTTTCCTTCCCTCACAGACATCCCCACTCCCACATCTCCTATCTTCCCTTTTTATACAAGTCAAAGTATGTTTCCCTTTTGCAGCCCCCGAACCCCAAACCTTCTCCCGTCTGTCCCATTTATCCCAGAAAGAACCTCAATACCCCTCTACCATTTTCTCTCTCTCTCTCTCTCTTTCCATCTCTCTCAGTTCATTACCATATATAGTATACAAGATGGCGCTGAAGGTAATCTCCACTCGCTGGATGACAAAATGGAGGTCTGCACATTGTCATCATCAGCGAAGCCTCACTGATGTGTGTCACGTCTTGGCTTGACAGCCACGCAAGCGATGAAAGACACACACATACACTCACCACACACAGGCGGCAGCATTATACTGACCACGAAACGCAGCATCTGTAATCAGGTCTGACATATTGAGGCAAAACGCTCCCATCTCATCTGACAGCCACACACGCACAGAGAGAACAGCATAACAATTCAGATGGAAATAGACATTGTCAGTTTTCTGAATGTATTCTAAGGATGTATCGTGGTCCCTAATGTATATGCCATTTGTTAGTGTTGCTGTTTGAATACATTAGCGTGGTTTTAGATGTGGGTTTGTAGGGGGAGGCTGGTGTGTTTATCATGGCATATCACATATGATTTAGATACGACTACAACCTCTCTCTGTGTGTCTTCAGGCTGAAGACAGAAGTGTGTAGAATCAACATCGTCTAACTTTAAGCCTCATTGGGTAGACTGGTAGTGTATGCCACTAGTATGTCATCACCAGAATACAACAGAACACATCATCCTCTTTCTAAGAAAGTCGTGTTCCTTTCCTTCGTTTTGTTCATTCACTCGTCCTGGGTGAGTATCATGTTCGGTACGACAGTTATCTTCTTCATGTTCAGTCATAAGTCACAGCAAACAAAACGTTGTTAAGCACCTCCAGCAGTAGTTAACACCACAACACAACAACAATGAGAACAGGAATAAAGATCAACCGTATCAAATGTGGAGAGGGTGAAATCCACCCAAACTGTCACGGAAAGTTGTCATGTAGTGTTATTCATTTACAAATGCAATTATTGTTCTTCACTTTGCTGGCTTGTTAAGTGACAAGCAAGGAGATCCTCCATGACGGTGTGGAAGAATTCAAACTAAACTGGATCTGAGAGAGTGTGTTCCCATACAGACTGGACCAGACTGGGGATGACACATCTCACACCTACTAATGCAGCATCTCTGCTTATTGTCTCTCTGATGTCTGGTACAGGAGTGAGGGAAAGGGGGAGAGGGAGAGAAAGAGATCGGTGGGAGGGAGAGAAAGAGATCGGTGGGAGGGAGAGGAGAAAGAGGGATGGGAGAGAGCGGAGGGAGAGAGGCATTCTCAGGGGATGGAAGTCTAAGCTCTGAGTTTGTCACTAGTAGTGGCCCTGTCAAGGTTCTGTGAATCACAAACCCTTTGGTGTTAATAGGCAGATTAAGAAAATAAACTAAGCAGGTCTTTATTAGGCTTCTACCTTTCCCATGTATTTATTTATCTATTTTATTTATTTATCTAGCTACCTCTGTTTTGCCACATTGTCTTGCAAAATGTTTTTTTTGCTCCCTCTCTCTCCCCCTCTCTCTTTCTCTCTCTTTGTCTCATTTTCAAAAGGCACTTTATTTACCGACCCAGGGGAATGCTACATTATGCATTAACCTGTGCCATTATACATTCATTTATGTGTGCTTCTGCTTTTATGCAAATGCTCTTTATGATTAAACAAATTGTTTTGCTGTTTGGCTGTGTGTTTGTTGAGTGTTGGCTGGTGACATTCATGTATGGTGCGTGCTTGTGCGTACGTGTGTGTGCGTGTGTGTGTGTGTCTGTGCGTGCGTGCCCGCCCGCGCGTTTGATATACTGTATTATGCTTAGTGTACTTTTATATTATTCATTTATTTGAAATAAGTACCAAAACATTCCAAATGACATGTAGGCTCCTATTAAGGACAGCTGTCAGAACGAATGATCAGAACCACAATCAGGTTATGTGCTTAAAAGTTGCATCTCTCAATCTTCCTGTCTCTCTCTGTTCCTCTCTCTTCCCCTATCCCCCTCCTGCCCCTCTTTCCCTCTGTCTTTCCCCCATGCAGCAGTTAGAGATGGTTGTGTAGTGGAGCCTGTTAGTGGGCTCTGTGAGTGTCCAGGAAACCAGCCCTCGTTGGTTTATGCTACCTCCTACCAAGGGAGGAGGGCCTCTTGTAATGTGTGTGTGTGTGTGTGTGTGTGTGTGTGTGTGTGTGTGTGTGTGTGTGTGTGTGTGTGTGTGTGTGTGTGTGTGTGTGTGTGTGTGTGTGAGAGACAGACAGACAGACAGACAGAATGTGTGAGATTAAAACTGGTCCCCTGTAAGGATAAATTGAATTAAGTAGCTTTATGAAATAGTAATTGTAATCATGGCAACACATGCATGTTATATTGCATTTTTAATAAAGGACATGAGGACATGAACACTCCAGAATATTTCCTGCTAATTCTGGGATGTTGCATTTGCCTAAGACATGCTTGGATTCTGTAGTAACAGAATAATTTATTAAAACAAATGCTATATTTTACAAAGTACTCAAATTAAATGTGACCAGCACTTAAATATGTACTGCTAGGACATAGAATATGCATGAAGTTATGCAAATGTTGTGGGCTGGTGGGAAAAGACTTGGGGCTGAACTTGTCAGCTGGGTTTGTCAAACATATGAGTTTGAGTAGAGTCAGCTTTGAGTATGTTAGGATTTCTTGTGAGTCTTTGTCCTAATGGTTAATGTTAGCAGAATGGTTGCTCACTGATTCTAACTGAGTCTAGCTCACCGGCGCAGAGACACTGATAACATTTTGAACGGTTGTGATTCATTAATACACGCAGGAAGGGTAAACTAGCATTCGCATACTGTTTACATTTTATATTTCTTCTTAACACTGTCTGAGAGTTACTCTGATGAACACTATGTCAGAGAAAAACCCTGATGAAGGTTTAAAGACAATTTGTTGTTTCAGCTTGTATCAATAAAAAAAAAGAAGCTTTTTTATTTAATAATTTTGTCCTCCAAGTGTTGCTGAATCTCCTCTCTACTTCAGTCTGCTCCTCAATTCATGCACCTTGGTTGGACAGCGAGATAACGGCAGTGATCCCTTCCCTTTGACAGTTCCATTCAGATAGTATGTTAAAAATAAATAATGCTTTGTTTTAAAGGTCCAATGCAGCCATTTTTATCTAAATTTCAAATAATTTTGGGGTAACTATCTACCTTACTGTGATTGTTTTCTATTGAAATTGTCTAAAATTAACCAAAATGGCTTCTCAGCAAAGGGCAATTTCTCAAGCAAGACTTTAGCTAGGACTGTCTCGGAGGGGGGAGGGGAAAACTAAAAACGACCTGTTATTGGCAGAGAGGTTTGGAACTCTCTTTCTTATTGGTCTATTAAAGACATGCTCCGGAACTTTGGCTACTAGTAAGTATTTTTTTAACTTCCCACTTTGGGCTGACTGTGACAGTGTGTAGTTCATACATGTATAACCTATGAGCAGAATTACTGTTTTCCTAAGATATCCCTAGTTTGAAAGGGACAGTTTTCTGGAAGCTGTGCTGCGCCATTTCCCCTACATTTTCTCCCACGTGGGTCGGCCCACTACCAATTCGAGTTTCAGCCAATGAACTTCAGCCCTTTGCTATTTGAATGACATCTAGCAAGATGCACACACAGTAGAGCGAGAGAGAGAGCAATGAGGCGGTGCAAATATCTGCACATATGTGACGTAATATGCAATTTTCGGGGACCACTTTTGGCTCATGAGCATTACTTTCAACTACTGGCAAAAAAAATATACAAAAGTACCAGAGAATCTCTTTAACTGATTTACTGCCTGATTTGACCATCCAACCAAAACAGGCTGAAATTTCAGGTCTTTTCAAACATCTTACACTAAAAGGGCATTATCATAATTTGAACAATTTCACAGTATTATTCCAACAGCATAGTGTAGAAATATATATATATATATAAAATAGGGAAATCATGTTTTTTACTGCACTGGACCTTTAAATGTTTGTCTCTGAGGTTACTGGGCCATGTTCCATTTCTGAACTAATTTCCTCTCAAGCTTAGTCTTCAAAGGGTTCATGGCTCAAATTCCATATTTGACATGGTAACAATATCTACTTCAAAATATAAAGTCCTTTACATCCCCACTTCTGTTTATCTTTCTCTTTTTAATTACCCACTGACATTAATTTATGCTTTCCCCTTTTATCGCTAATCGTTTACAAGCCCAGTATCATTGTGGTAATATTACAGAATTATAAAATACATTCCCTCTCGTTAATTAGGTTGTTCTTTTTAATTAGTGTGATTGTGGTGAATTGGCCAGTTAACGAGGAGGAGAAACGCAGGCCAATGGAGCAGCACTGTGAGGATAGATAGATTGTGGCTAACAGCGCCCTCTATGTCTCAGTGAAGGGATAGCATCTCTCTGCTTGACTTACTCCCTGTATTCTATATCAGACAAAAAAACAACATAAGATACTTTTAACTAAGCATCTTATTGATGATTATCATAATTAAGAATATCAGTATTGATAAAGCATCCCTCCTGTCTGGCCAGCGTCCGATACTAGACTACACTATAACTTAGGGCTGTAATCTTTATGTACAGTACACTGTCTGATAAAGTGTAAGCCATGTCGCCATAGAGAGCTTTCTACATCACTCTAGAGTGATGTCGCAGGTAGACACACACACCTGTATGTCCACAAATAGCTTGTACCAACAGTCCTATCGAGGGCCCAGTTCCTCATACAGAGATGGTAATTACAAACCCACGGTTGTCTCAACTATCCCATCATACATATTGATCTCGCACTTTCTCCATTTCTCTCTCTTTCTGTATCTCTCGCTTTCTCTCTGTCACCCTCGCTGGAATATTACACTAAACACATGGCTGCCACAGGATTGAAGAATGGTGTCATATAGTGTCAGTTTCCTGCCTGTGTGTCAGCCATACTCTACCTTAATATGGCAGCTATTTCTCTTAATAAAAACGTCTGTTGTCTATATACATATCTGCCATGCCGCATGCGCTGTGCTCAGTAGTGGTTTTGATATTTACTCCCACTGAATGACAGTGGGGGAGGAGAGGGAGATGGTGGGGGAGGAGAGGGATGGTGGGGGGGAGAGGGATGGTGGGGGAGGAGAGGGAGAGAGGGATGGTGGGGGAGGAGAGGGAGAGAAGGATGGTGGGGGAGGAGAGGGAGAGAGGGATGGTGGGGGAGGAGAGGGATGGAGAAGGAGGAGAGGGGAAGATGGAAACGGTACGTCCCCGGTCGGTGCTTACCGTCTCAATGTGCCACAAGGCTAACCGGGAGACATTCCACCCCGCCAAATGGAATGTTCTATCAGCATGCAGCGTGTGTGTTCTCTGCTCTGCCCCTAATAATGAGATTATTTCTAGAATTTAGAATGAGGTGGATGTTTAGGATTCTGTCAGTAAGGAAGACAATATCCCAGAGCTGCTCGGAATTCACCTGGTTTACCTCCCAGAGTCTGGGAAGGGAGAGCTAATGATTCATGTAGGCAGCCACTGCTAGATGTCCACACACCATCAACAGAGGTTTACTAACTCACTATCTTGTAGAGGTAAAACATGGAGCCCAAATAACATCTCCAGCTAGGTCATCTCCCTACATGATTTAAGAATAATCAGTTTGCAGAAATAAGAGGCAACATCATCAACTTTTAAATGCAGATTCTCCATCTTCCCCTCTCAGAAGCCGCAAGATATTCCGGTAAAAGAAAATAGACAGACAGACAGACTGAGGGGGGAAAGCATAGCTGGGATTTTTAATGACTTTCTGCACATTAAAATAATCTGTCATTTCAATTAGTAGGATTGTCATCTGTGAGATGTCTACTACACTCGTCACCAAACCAACCGCCTCCATTTCCCCTGCCTCTCACGTTTCACTGTCTGAAAGCTTGTCGTCTGCGCCCCCTCTGGGAGTAAGGCAGGGGTGTCAAAGCGCACCCTTCCCCCCCTACCTAAAAAACAAAGCAGGGTTTCAAGGGAAATTGCTTGACAGCCGCTTGAAAGGCAGTCAGGAACAAGTTATCAGGTGAGGGCTGCCGTTCGCCTCGCAGGGTCATTTCATTACTATTACGTTCTCTCTAACTCAAAGAGAGAAATGAAGGGAGAGAGAGGAACCAGAGCTCTCAAAGAAATAAGTTTCAGGAAGTACTTAACTTTTTCCTTTTTTCTATATACCTTTTCTTCTTTCGGGATTTTAAAGTTATTCCTGTCATCTTTTTCTTCCTAGCAGGAATCAATGCAGATGTTTAAAACCAGAGTTGAGCGAAAGTCAACGGTTTATCTGTTTCCCTCCATCTCTCTGGTCTCATCCTGAAAGAGAAACATGTAGACATAGCATGTATGTTTGACCTGCCCAGCCTTCACTCACTTTTCCCCTGGGGAAACTCATGCTGAGTGGAGGATGAACGACAGATTTGAAGCGGAGAGAATTTGCCTCTTTGCTTTAACTTCATTAAACTTTTGTTTTTATTGTAGATTTCTTGACCCACTTTTAAGTTGTTATTCATTCAGTCTAATTGTCTTTGGGGGCTCCTGCTCTTTAAAACCCCACAATACAGCCAGTCCCACTGACTAGCTCATGTAATGATGTGGATCTGCAGTAGGCCAAAGCGGAGAACAGTATATTATGGTATGTACTGTATGATGTTGTGATTTTTAATTATGTGCTGATGTGGCCTGATGAATGCTCTCTGGCCTGGCTCTTGTACAGATGAGTTTTCCACAAAGACACACACTGATCATATTTATAAAATGTAGACATTCTTAAGACGGGGGTTGAATCTTTATAATGGGACCCAGATGAGGTCTGCTTCAGATTAGGAACATTGACTCTGCTATCTGTGGGAACACCTCTTAGTGTGTGTGTGTGTGTGTGTGTGTGTGTGTGTGTGTGTGTGTGTGTGTGTGTGTGTGTGTGTGTGTGTGTGTGTGTGTGTGTGTGTGTGTGTGTGTGTGTGTGTGTGTGTGTGTGTGTGTGTGTGTGTGTGTGTGTGTGTGTGCGCACATGCACGCTATTCTCTGACAAGCAGAGTATCATTATTGTTTTAATGCATTTTTAAATTAGGATAGCCAACTCTTTTCCCTCCGAAAGCTGCTCCCTCTGAAATTGCTTATAAATCTGACATTTGAAATTGGTATAATTGTACAAACTGCTCGTCAGAAAGGAACTTTAGACAATTATGGATCTCCTCTGACCTTGTACTGAGGAACAAAATGTTTCCTTGTTGCCAACCACCGCTAATAATGTTCCCAGTTAATATCTGTGTTTTCAGTCTCTCACTATCAAGACAGACTTGTGGAAAACACTTGGTTTTACTGCCCTGCTGAGGCACACTTTTACCTGCTATTTATTTACTAGGACATTAACTTGTAACATAAGCTAGGTCATTATTTCAAAGAATTCAAAGAACACTAGGCATAACAAATTACAAAACAATGTGTATTTCAATAAATCTATGCTTCAGTGATTGTTTCAATGAAAAATTATAATATTCAATGGCAATTTAATTACATGCATGCATTATGACATGGCTCATTATCATCAATATTATCATACATAATTGAATGTTGATGTAAATACCAGATGAACAGTGAACAGTGAAATGAAACCTGATGATCAGCCTGGTGCTGGTAGGTGAATCAGCAGCAGCTCTATTCCTATCATCTTCCATGCCTGTAATAGAGCACTATATTATATTCATTAGATTCCTGAACAGGCCATAAAAAGTGATGAAGTCCCCTTATAGATCCATAGGAGATTCCCCCTCTGTGGTAATGACATTACAATGTACCTTTCCTTCCTCAGATCTATCCATCCCATCCCTCACAGGACTATTAAATCTCTCTTTCTCTCTCTCTCTTTTCTTTTTTTAATCTCTTTCTCTTTTTTCTTTCTTTCTCTCTCAGTTATAGGGGTAGGAGAAGGAAGATTGAGGTAAGAGAGGGAAGGGGACTAGGGAAAGAGGGGGTAAGGAAGGAGAAGAAGGATGAAGGGAGAAGGGAAATGGGGAGGTTAGAGGAGGAGGGGACGTGTTTCAATAAGACACAGTATCTTTCAGCCGAAAGGAGGACTAAAATGGAGGAAGGAAGGATACAGTAGTCTTAGAGTTTCATTAGCATTGAATCAGGATCACATTCATATTCGCTCCAAACAACATGACTTAGTCTCTGTCGGGCTGAAATACAGACAATAAAATGAAACCTATTTCTGCCATTTTAAAGGCAGAAGTTTGAACAGTTATTTCAGGTTAAAAAAACGCAGAGCTCTGTTCATAGTGAAGAGATGGAAATGAAGGGAGTCTATTGAGAGTAGAGAAGTCCTACATTTTGGTGGTCTGTCATTGTAGAGATAGGGGACAAAGTCAAATGAAACACTCTGAGTAGGGCTAAATGAATTAAGCATGGTCAAGGATTATCTGACAATAGAGGTCAATTGATTGCTAGCATTAAAAGTTATGGACATATAGAGAGAGAATTTAAATTAGTATTTTTATTAGGATCCCCATTAGCTGAGGCCATACCATCAGCTAATCTTCCTGGGGTCCAAAAGAGAGAGGAGGTGAAGGGAGAGAGAGAGGGGAGCAGAGACATAGACAAAACTCAGGCCAGTGGAAAGGGAAAGAAAGGGAGAGAGTGAACGTCAGAAGCTGTCCCGTCACAGTTTTCATTCTCCTATCCTCCGACAGGTTTGTCTAATCGCAGATGTGTACTGACAACACGTTTAGTCTCTTCTCACCACCAGTCTATTCATAGCCTATCAAAGTCTTCCCTCTCTCCTCCTTTCATCTTCTCTTCTCTCATCCACCTCTGTCTCGTGTGTCATATTCCATCTTCTCTCGTTTGTGTGTCTCACTCACTCGACCCCTCTACAATAGAAGCATTATGTTTTGTGAAAATTACATTTTAGCAGAAACGTTTAGGGTGGCAAACACCTCCCTCTCATAATCTTCTCAAGTGTAGTGGGATACATGGGGCTGTATTTTCATCCCCTATTGAAGTCTGAGGGGTAATGCAATAATACACCCCCTGTAAGACAGTGTGTTTTTAGACCTTTTCAGAGACCGACTAGACATGCATTTACGAGTGTGTGTGTTTGCGTGTGTGTCTGCGTGCGTGCGTGTGTGGGTCTGTGTGTCTGCCACTGGTGACAGCCTCAACATCAGCTTTCTTATGCAGAGCCGATACTTCAAAGTAAACACCTGCTAAGAGACATTAGCCGATGTAAACAGGGCCTAATCTCTACCATGTTTAGGTGTGTGTGTGCATGTGCGCGCTTGCGTGTGTGAGTGTGTGTGTGTTTGGGGGGATTGCAGGCCTGTCTTTCCATTTCTCTCTGTCTCTGCCAGACCTCCTCCTCATGAATAAAACATGAACAAGTCTCATTACATTTCAGTCCCTCTTCTATTGCCACAGAGGCCATATTACACACACACACGCACGCTAGAAGCACAATTTAACATAGGCCTCCTTTCTCACACAATCTTACATGGAAAAAAATGATTTGCAGAAGGATGTTATGTGAACTCACAGACAACAGTAAATCTCAGAAAATCTAAGAAAAGGAAAAACACTTTTGTAAAGAAAGGTCAATGGGCATATGAGATGTGCACCAGCCATGAGCCAATATCACACCTCCAGCCCAGATAGCCCATTCCTCCTGTCCAAACAAGCCAGTCCACACCACACATTCCCTTTTTACAGAGAGAAAGAAAGAGAGGGAGAGAAATAAAGAATGAGAGATAGGACATTGTAAGGACATAATTTACACACAGTGGCCCTTTTTCTGCTTGCCTTAATGACATTCTTTCAAGTTTCTTTGACACTTTCTTCGCCCTCATTCCCCTCCTTCCACCTTTCCCTCTTTCTTTCCCCTCTCTCCTCCCTCTGAGGGGCGAGTCAGGGTCCATCTCTTATCTCTCCCATGTTAAACACAGACTCCGGGACCAGTCTCCTCTCTCTCTCTCTCTTCCCTCTATCCCCTTGTCTCTTCTCTCTCTCCCTTTCTCTCCCTTGTCTCTCCTTTTTCTGAGCGAGACAATAGGCGTGCAGGATAACCCCGTACTCTAGAATTAATTATCTGTCTCTTTAATAGTGGCTCCGGCTGATTAGCTGCAGCTCTATAGATGGACGTCTGTATTACCATAATATTTGGCAATCTGTGCTAAGCCCTAGTCCCCTGGCTCCGATGGCCCTCAGTCCCTACTGCGGAAGACACACACACACTCGCACATACTCACACACATACACACACTCTCTCTCTTTATCTCCCCTCTCCCTCCCTCCCTCCTGCGCTACCTGCCAGTCCCAGACTATGAATGTGATTTGAGAAGGGAAATTAGATTTCTCTCGCTCTCTATATGAAGGTGCTGATGACAGTTCATTTGGAGCAGGGATAATTAGGCCTGCTTTCTCTGTATCATTGACTGCACCGATGTGATGGCGGCCCTGATATGGAGTGTTAATATAAACGCTTAGCCAGCTGTGTTGTGAGCTGTGCCAGTCAGAAAGACCTCATGTAGACCTGAGCTTTCTGATTGCCTTTACCTCTCTCTGGCTGGCTCCTTCTCTGTCTCCACCATACAACCTTTTTCCTGAGTATATATGGTCTATAGTATGTGGTCTACGGTCACTCTCTAACCTACACACTCCTAAACTGCAACCTTCAAACACATCCACACACGACATTTGTTTTGTTTTGTTTCCATGAAATTGAAGTCAATCATATTGTAGATACGTAATCGTGTATTCCCTCTACCTTCATTACACAGTGTGTGTGAAATGGAATGTTTGTGTGTTAACCCCCCTCCCCCTCCTCCTGTAGGATTAGATACAGATCTGTTGTTTCTTACTGGGAGGCAGGTAAACAGACAGATCAAAGCTACTGATCCCTCTTGCGCAAAAGTGGCTTTAACTCATTTGAATTCATGTTGCATGTGGTAAGTATCTCTCTCTTCTCTCCCGCGCTCTCCCTGTGTGTGTGTGTGTGTGTGTGTGTGTGTGTGTGTGTGTGTGTGTGTGTGTGTGTGTGTGTGTGTGTGTGTGTGTGTGTGTGTGTGTGTGTGTGTGAGAGAGAGAGAGAGACAGTCAATTAAAATGTGAAGTGGGCTAAAGAGAGTGATTATGAGCTGACCTTTCCATCGCATTAAGACAACCCACACACACACACACACACACACACACACACACACACACACCCACACAGTGCAGTGGGTATAGATTCCAGTATGAACAGATGAGCTGCTATCTAACTTGTAATCATTGGCCCACAGGACCTTGGGGATCTTCTCTCTCCACCTACATATTAACCTCCATCTCAGACACTCACTGCTCACATTTTGCAGCTAATTGTCCAGTGGAAGTGGAGCATTGTTTTCCAACATGTAGCCTTGTAGTTCTTCAACTTTTGTGGGCTTTTTGAATGGTATTCAAAGGGCAACAACGTAGCGTGATGGTCTTCAGTTCCAAAAAGTTTGTTAAAGGCATCTGGCAGAAGTAAATTCATCCACAAACACAAATGTAATTTAAGAAAAATATGTTAAATGACCGCGTTTTGAAAAATGTGATTAGGGGACATGATACGGAAGGAGACCCAGGGAGGGAACAGTGGGTCAGTATGGATAACATATATACTGCTGTGTGCTGAACAATCCGGCCTTCGTCTTGTCGTTTTTTGTAAAAACAGGGAAACTGGGGTGTGAAATGACACCGACAGACAGACAATGGTACAGAACGAGGTACGGTATTCATTCTCGTTGCAAAAATGCACACACACACACACACACGTGCACACACGCATGGCCCCCGCCACACCAACCCCAAAACAGAGTAACACTCACAACAGAAAGGTGAAAATTTGTGTCAATTGCAGTTATTTCTTCCTCCCTCTTTTTTTTGTAATGTGAAAAATAAAATCTCATGCTGAACTGGTAGCCATGACGGCTGCAGTATGTGTGAGTTGAGTGTGCCAGATTTTTCATTTTCAACCGTCCTTTCTTTTTCATGTAGACTATTTGTGTATGAGCCCACAGTTACACAGCACACTGACAAAACCCCACAGCCTCTCGCTTTGATACGAAACGGTTTGATCATTTTGGTTTTTCATTTTCAAAGAAAGAATAAGAAACATGTCACCGAGCGAGCTGAGCAATCATGGCATTGGGAAGGGAGAAGAGAAGAGGGAGAAGAGAGAGATGTTCGACAAACACTATACATATTGTTGTTTGGCTTTTAAAAAGCATTCATGTATTTTTGAGTGTTCTCGTTCAAAGCGGCTGACTCTGTTTTGTCCCTTTCAAAGACACCGCATTCTGCAGGTGAACACAATTTGTAGCAGCCTACTTCTGTCAGCTGGGTTTTGTTTTCTGTCAGGTAAAGAGTGGGCGACAGCTGGTTAAGCATGCTAGAGAATATGGAATGGCACAGACGCAAGCTACAGTCAATTCAAGCATTCTGGGAAAACAGCATCGATGGACAGGGAAAGTAAGCAAAGCGAAAGTATGATGTACTGTATTTAGTCTCAGCTTAACAAAGAACAGTGTGTGAAGTAGAGAGATGTGGTAGACTTAGTGGTCCTGCGATTCAAATTCAGAAGTTGTTGTCTAGGGTATAGTGTGTGTGTGTGTGTGTGTGTGTGTGTGTGTGTGTGTGTGTGGCTGTGTGTGTGGCTGTGTGTGTGGCTGTGTGTGTGTGTGTGTGTGTGTGTGTGTGTGTGTGTGTGTGTGTGTGTGTGTGTGTGTGTGTGTGTGTGTGTGTGTGTGTGTGTGTGGCTGTGTGTGTGTGTGTGTGTGGCTGTGGCTGCTCCCATAGGGCCATAGCAGTCCTCTACTACTAACCTCTGGGGTGCATATTTGCGAATATTAGAAAAAGTTTACGTTTTTATCATTTTTCTCTGTCTCAAAATATTGCATCAGCCAATTCAAATCGTTGACATAGTTGCACGTGATCAAACGCTACATCTTAGATGTTCCCATTAGATAACATGGCACATTTAGCCCTATTTAGCCCTATTCTTTCTTGTAACAAATTCTGCATCAGCCAAATACAAATGTTGACGTAGTTGGGCGTGATTGAACACTTTTTCATGAGTGTCCTGAACAGAAGTCAAACGGCACCATCTGCTAATCAAAGTTAATAAAACACGCCCAACTTTTCAACTGGTTGAATAGCTCGTAGAGTAGCAAGCCTGGCTCCTAGTCAATTTTGCAATATGTGGCAAGTTTGAATCCCAGGTGAGATATAGTTTTTTTTCCTTTGAAATGTAGAATTACATTTATTGAGTTAGTATTTTGAGACTGAGGGAAAAGTTGAAACTTGAACTTTTTCTAATGTTTGCAAGTGTGAACCCCTAGAGATCTCTAGTCAGATGTATTGATCCCATCCTCACTGTACCGTGAATATGTTGCCGTGGAAACCTGCTTGCGTCTTCACTCGTTTGGCCATCTAGACCTTTCCTCATGGGTTTCTTAGCATCATTTAAACATAAACTCAACAATGAATTCAACAGAATTCAAATCTTCCTCGACTGCCCCTATTGCTTCGTCTTTAATGTTTTTCTTTCTCCTCATTGCTTTGTAGTGTTGAACAATGTGTAATAGCTGTTCAACTGTACATTCAGCGATAATTACACCGTGATAACAACACCTTAAAGTAGTACCAAAGTTGCTTGTATTAAAAGTCGTGTGTGTGTCCAGCTATCTGGAGATCAAATGGTCCCATTGAATCAATTTGAGGGATATTTGCTTCCCTTTTGCCAGAGAGAGAGACTCAGACATGATCACGAGTTACAAATTAAAACGGCTTGATGCTAACTGACTAGAGGAATGAATGGCCCATCATGACGAACCAACACTAAGTGTTCTAATGCCATTTTTCCCCAGCCTGACAATTAATTATATCAATCTACATAACCTTTCCCTGAGCTCTAAGATTATGGCATTTTTACTTCTGGAAAATGAATTGACTCAGAGGGAGAGTATGGTTAGGCAATCATTACATTATTTAACAAATGTCTTTAATTGGATTGTGATGCTTAGACGCCGTGTCCTGGTGGGAGGGAGATGGCTAGTGCATCGACACTGGGCCCTGGCTAATTCAATATGGTAAATGGAATCGCTCTAGACACTCTGCAATCATCAGGGTATTAGGACGCCCAAGCCACTATGTAAACACTGCTTTGAGCTACAGTCATTTCTCTTTCCTCTCTTTCTACCCCCCCTCCCTCTCTCTTTCCCAGTTTTTTCAGTTTTTTTCCTCACTTCTCAAGACATACTTTCATCTTTTGTTTAATGAAAGTTGAGGTTGAGTTCCGTTTCAACTCAAGTGAATTTACGAAAAGCAATTTAGCAAAAAGCTAGCACTTCTAGACTGGCTGGTCCTGCTTAGCTCCTCACTTTTCATAAATTAGGGGTGGAAGCCTCCATCAGCGACAGTCTCTGAGGGGTTGGGAAGGTGCTAAGCACGTCTGCCTTAAAGCCGAGGTGAAATATCGCTAATTCATTAAGCATTGATCACTGCAAATGACAGTAAAGTGCTACAACATTTAGCGAGAAATAACTGACAAATTGACACACAATTTTCATACATTTCAACTCTTTAATGGCTAAAGTACATGGGGAAAGAGGGATAAAAATATTAGCCACCACTGAGCAGACAGTCAGAGAGATGAAGCCCCATCTAACCCATTACCCTGACCAGCTGACGATGTTAAATGATCTTAATGTCTTAAACTGTGGGCATTTGGGGCCCTCATGATGCATTTTGGTGAGTGTTTCTTACTTTTCAACCAAAAATTACAAGGTTTTATTTGATTGTTTTTAATGCAGCGTGTAAGGGGAGAGCCCATTATGAACTTAGTAGAGGCCCATTACTTGGCTTTAGGGCTTAAAAGTACCTGGGCATGTTTTAGGGTGAATGTGGTTAATAATCAAGGAGGAGCTAGTTGCATTTCTATCAACATTCAGGGCTGCTCGGCCCTGTTCCGGCCTGCTGATATGACCTCATTAGTACATTCATCTGGACTGAACTGGGTGTGTTGGGCTGCTAGTGGTGAACATTATCCTAGAAGACTGTATGTGTTTGGCTACTAGCACTGAGCTGAACTGAACTCTGACCTTATTAATGAAGGAAGGAAACGTGTGCTGCCTCTCAAGCTTGGCCTACGGACTGTTTCCCTTGTTTCCTCTCCTCCACTGAGATTTCTCTCTGTCGCTGTACCAGACTAAAGTAGTGGTCCAACCATGGTCCTGGAGAATGGAGACCCACAGGGTGGGAAGAAATCTGTTCCAGCCCAGCACTTAGAAATCTGACAACATATGTTGTCCCTAGCAACAGCTCCAATTAAACTGATGGATTTTTATATACAGTACCAGTCAACAGTTTGGACACACCTACTCATTCCAGGGTTTTTCTTTATTTGTACTATTTTCTACATTGTAGAAAAATAGTGAAAAAATCTAAACTATGAAATAACACACATGGAATCATAAAGTAACCAAAAAAGTGTTAAACAAATCAAAATATATTTATTGGTGTCCTTTAGTAGTGGTTTCTTTGCAGCAATTCAACCATGAAGCCCTGATTCACGCAGTCTCCTCTGAACAGTTGATGTTGATGTGTCTGTTACTTGAACTCTGTGAAGCATTTATTTGGGCTGCAATATCTGAGGCTGTTAACTTTAATGAACTTATCCTCTGCAGCAAACTAACTCTGGGTCTTCCTTTCCTGTGGTGGTTCTCATGAGTGCCAGTTTCATCATAGCGCTTGATGGTTTTTGCGGCTGCACTTGAAGAAACTTTCAAAGTTCTTGAAATGTTCCATATTGACTGACCTTCATGTCTTAAAGTAATGATGGACTGTCCTTTCTCTTTGCTTATTTGACCTGTTCTTGCCATAATATGGACTTGGTCTTTTACCAAATAGGGCTGTCTTCTGTATACCCCCCTACCTTGTCATAACACAACTGATTGTCTCAAACACATTAAGAAGGAAAGAAATTCCACAAATTAACTTTTAACAAGGCACACCTGTTAATTGAAATGCATTCCAGGTGACTACCTCATGAAGCTGGTTGAGAGAATGCCAAGAGTGTGCAAAGCTGTCTTCAAGGCAAAGGGTGGCTACTTTGAAGAATCTCAAATATAAAACATACTTTTAACTTTTTTTGGTTACTACATGATTCCATATGTGTTATTTCATAGTTTTGATGTCTTCACTATTATTCTACAATGTAGAAAATATAAAAAATAAAGAAAAACCGTGGAATGAGTAGGTGTGTCAAACTTTTGACTGGTACTGTAAGTACACTTTTAGATATTAATTTCACAGTTTGCTTTTTGTTACCGTTTTATTTCATAATTTATCTCACATGATGAACTTTTCTTAAACCCTAAAGACAACTGCTCCAACAAACTACTGTAACTGCAATGCATATTGTATCTGGGAGTGATGTTTTGATGATGGCTTTAAAGTTGGGCATCAAGAGAATTAAGGATGTGAGTGATTGAAGGTTGATGGAGTAACCCAGGGATTGAATGATATATAATGAATCTCTCCTCTGTTTCCCCCCACAAGAGAAGAGGAAGCCAAATTAAAGGAAAAGTTTGGGAGAAGAAATATAAAGTTAGCACAATGTTAATAGTTTTGTCTCTGATGTCTTTGCCTTCAAACGGTGCAATTACTTGGAGAGGTGGGAGACTGGTACCTGGTTGCCTTCACCCTCTCCAGAGAGGTTTCTTCTCTGAGCTAAAAGCCGGGGTAATAATTTATTTCTAAAGAAACATTCTGGAAAGTCTGCCGAACAGCTTACTTCTTTCTTCAAAAGGTGCTGAGATCTAATGTGAAACAATATATGTTGATTCCCAGTAATGGCTGGTTTGTGCTTTCGCCTGCAATGGGAGACTCATCTAATTCCTCCATTGTTGCCGACAGGCCCCATCTGTGCAGACCTAGGAAGCTTACAGGACCCCTCTGGACAGTTTTAACATTAGACCAATCAGCATCTGCGGTGAGATGAGGTTCCGTTCTAGAACTCTTGGGGAGAATCTCAATTGCATACACCTCATGTCCTCTGTCCTCGCATCCTTCTCAAAACCCATTGGATGAGAAAACCAGAGGTCCCTCCCCTCTGACCTTCTACTCCAATGGGATTTTGAGAAGGAGAGAGGACATGTGGAGTATGAGATTCTGTCAATGTGTTCTATCTGATGATTCCAAAGAGGGCCTCGACATTCCACGAGAGGCCATTTTTTGTAAATGGTATTTCTTTATGTTCTCTCTAAATGACAAAACTGCGCCCCAGACATTAACATCCATGCCATTGAAACAAGCATTATAGTTTAATTCCTGCAATGAAAAGCTTCCAAAGAGCTAAGAACGCTGCTGTTAGATATGTGTGGAGGAATGAAGTCAGGCTCCAAGGAATCCATTGCCTCTCTGTTGCTTCCACTAATGGCAAACGGATGTCATTGGATTTCTTTATTTTTTACGGAGACAGCAAGTGCTTCTCACCCAAAGATAAATGAATTAATATTTTACACTTCGGCTGAATTCTGCTCCAGGAGGAGATTCTTTGAGAACTGGAGAGTCAAATAAATTAAGAAAAAAAGAAAGACAGAAATGAGAGCTTTGAATGTGAACCTTTATAATGTTATTCAGAGCCAACGAGTCATGTAAGAGAAAGGAATCTTTTCTTGTTCCAGTCAAGGACATTATCTTCTCCTGCTAGTGCTTATTAGCATTAGCATTTATATATTCAATGCAATTTTGAGGTCTAGTGATACTCTGAGGGGTCAGGGGAGAGAAAGGACTGAGAGAGAAAGCCTTTCTCTATGTGCAATTGCCGTTAAAACCAAGACAGAATAAGCAATGAGAAACCGTGCAAGGACATTTCATGCTGAAATTCAATCTATGATGGGAAGTGTAAAACATGTATCTTACGACAGCCAGGGTTAGGATGATAGAGGAACCTCATGCTGTGGAAAATATACAGACGTTGAACTGATGGAGCTAAGCAGCAGATAAACCAGGATGTCTTTTCATGATTATAGAATTAAATATGTTTCCAACGTTAACATCTTACCGTAAACAACAAACAAATTGTCAGTTCAGTGTGGAACCATTCCAATTACTGTGAACCCTTAAAGTGGAACTGACAGTTTTTTGGAGATATGAAACAAACAGACAATCATAATATCAGTCAGAAATACTGTATCAAAGTTTATACTACAAAACCAACTTCTTAAGAGGTTTTAAAAATAGGTTCAATTTGACTCAAATTTCCGTGACGTACACTAAGGCATTGTTGGCAGAATAGATGGATGTAGTTCAATGCATGATTAATATAATTCACCAATACATTTCTTGATAGTCCAAGAAATATTGCCATCAGGTTGTAAATCACAGCTGTTACAGTGTTTGCTGCCTCCAGCCATTTAGGATGCACCGTTTCAGTTTCAATACCATCCAAAATCCTACCCCTGGCTTGCCTCTGAAGCTAAGCAGGGTTGGTCCTGGTTGGTCCCTGGATGGGAGATCAGATACTGTTGGAGGGCCTGTAGGGGGAACTCTTCTCTCTGGTCTAAGGACATCCCAGGGCAGTGATTAGGGACATTGCTCTGTGTAGGGTGCAGTCTTTCAGATGGGATGTTAAATGGATGTCCTATCTCTCTGTGGTCACTAAAGATCCCATGGTACTTATCGTAAGAATAGGGGTGTTAACCCCGGTGTCCTGGCTAAAATGTCCAATCTGGCCCTCATACCATCATGGCCACCTAATCATCCCCAGCTTCCAATTGGCTCATTCATCAACTCTCACCCCGCAACTATTCCCCAGGTCATTTCTGTAAATGAGAATGTGTTCTCAGTCAACTTACCCGGTAAAGAATATATATATATATTTGGGACAAAAAATGCATGACTGTAACTAAGGCTGGGAAGGTCAACACTATCAAACTATCAAGGACAATGATCACAAGTCAGTCATAACGTAGCTAATAAACTAGCTCATCTATTTATGTAGCTCTCTGTTCTCAGCCTAACGTTTGGTTAACTAGCAAGAAATGTGACTCACTTTGCTAGCTAGCTATGCTGAACTTGAACAACTGTTATCTACAGTTAGCATATCTCTTAGTTGTCAATCAAATGTATTTGGTATTGATTAAAAGGGTGGGCAGACAGGCAAGTTCCCATTCAGCTGTAGAAAATGTGGTTTGGGACAAGCATGCATTGGCAGGCAAGCTGCAGAAAGGTGAGCAGGCTACTATTCCCCATCCTTTATTATTTTGACAGACAACTACAAGCTGAAAACGTTTGAGAAGGTTTATCAACTTTTCCCTCGTTAGATTTGAGCTCATCTCGCTCTGGCTAAAATTAGTTGTTGATCTTGTTGTTGTTGTTGTTGATGTGCATAACGGAGGGAGAGAGAGCACACCTTTTCATGGTTGTTTGATCAATAGAACTGTGAAGTTACCAAATGTAAACTCCCGTGGTGTTTACATATTTGCAGAAATCCATTCAGGTGTATTTTGCAGCTTTTGGCGAATGCGTTCTAATGATCTAAAGTCACGCTGTTGTAACCGCCTGTAAACACACAGTCCAGTTCAAAGTGAATGATGGCGGGCCTGTGTGGCAAATGGCTTATTTGTATAAAGGTCTACTGTAGTTCTGATTGGCTACAGCACACCGGTCTGTGTAGATTCCGGTCCTGGACAAGACAGATGTTTTTATTAGGTTTTATTTACTGCAGTGTATATTAATTGTCCAAACGCACGGCCGATTCCCACTCTATAATCCTATAGAATTTTCACATGCCTTACTCTACGTCATTCCAAAACATTCTATAAAACTATGAAAAGGACCATATCTGTAACAATGATGCTGGGAGACGGGAGTAGACATGGCAATATCTAAGTAGTCGCTTGTCAGAAAATGTAAAAAAGGGCATCATATTCTTCCTGGAACAGATTTTAATAAGATTTCATGTTGCTAAAATGCTGTCAGTTCCACTTTAAATGTCCACTTTGTCTGACTCCAGTTGGAGCTACCCTGTGAGCTGATGTCCGGAGTTCACAGATCGGTCAATCAATCAATCAATCAAAACCCTATATTTCTATAGGGTTTTTTACTAATACATTTGTTACAAAGTGCTTGACAGCAACCCAGGCCTAAATCTCCACAGAACAAGCAGAGGTGATTTGGCAAGGGAAAGCTCCCTGGGTGATGTGCATCCAACACCCAGAACTGGGGGATGGAGGGTAGTTTAGAGTAAATGGGTTGAATCGTTGAAAACCCAGAGTTAAATGATGTTTCTGAGAATAAGAAAGAGAAACGGGGAGGAGAAGAGGCGATGGACAGACACACACACGGACACACACACTGGCTTAGCTAAACACATTAGGTTGGTTAATGGGTAATTTCACTGCAAGAGGAGGTCAGGAGATCAGGAGCTCTGGCACTTAAGGAGGAAGAGGAAGAGGAAGGAGGTTTCTCATCGTCTGTCTGTCCGCAGGACAAAGAGTAGAATATGACTGAAGGTTTACCTTCCTCTAGCTCCGCAGGAAACAGAAAAGCACAGACTCCAAAATGGCTCCCAACGATGTCATCAGACCCATTCTATAATCTCTCTCTGTCATGAGAGCGATCTATGAATCTTTTATTGCAATTTCTATTTTTAATAAAGCATTATATGATATATAAGATACCATTCTTAACATAAATTGATCTCTTTGCGTCCACAGGAGTCATCTAATCTCGTCTATAATGAGTTTCTTTATTCCTTCTACTTTTGTGTTTGTTCACCGGGTAATTTAAGGACCCTAAGTGTCACAATTTGGGGTCTTTCTTCCCTGTAGATGGTCTGTATGCGGCTGCATTAAGATGAGTTGGGTGGGGGGGCTGTAGAGGAGGGCAGAGGGGATATGGGGGTATAGTATTGTGTTCGTAGGCTGACTTTGAGATTTGTATTATCATTTTCAAAGCATCAAAGGTTCTCTCTCCAGCCAAGCTTAAAGAGATGTGAGTTTGCCTTTGTTCCATCCCCTGCTACATTACCCTTCTGCATTAGGACTCCTCTTTATCCGTGAAATTACCTTTTAGCTTTCTCATTCACACATCCCAGCACAGCCCCACACAGACGGAGATGGTTCGCAAATTCTTCACCACCGACATATCATATATTCTTTCTTCCTCTCTTTTTCTCCCCCCGTCTTCCTCTCTAAAGATAGTTGCATTTGTGATGTGATTTTTTCTTCCATTACTTTCCCTCTTTCTCTAGTTCTCTCCGTGCTAACTTCATAAAGTGTATTATATGGTCAGTGTTGTCGTTGATCGGTTCATCTGAAAAGCAAACGCGGTGGTGTGTGTGTGTGTGTGTGTGTGTGTGTGTCCATGCGTGCATGCGTGCGTCGGTGTGTGTGTGTGTGTGCGTACGTTGGTGCGTTTGAATGGTGAGGGGATGTTGACTGAAATGCTTTTGTTCTCCCCAACGCTCAGAGAAACCACTTCCCATCCACTTACAGACGCTTTGAAGCTGCCTTGATGCACCTGACAACAACCTGCTTGATCCCAAAGCATAAAAGGCAACCCAAATGTATAGTATACAGATACATTTAGCCTTTATTTCTTTATATCTTTTTAGGGTTTTGCCTTTTGATTTCACTTTGGAGACAAACTACCATGTTGTTGGCAGGGTTTGCTTTCTTCTGTTGTAGTGTCAGGTTATTTGCATGACATGCAGAAAAACTTTAGTAATCCTCTCATTTGTTTTGCTTCCAGACATTGATTTGAGTTATTTACATGTAGCCTAATTAAATTGTCCATGCAGTTAAAGGCTAGTACACTCAAAAACCACCTAACATGATTTTCTACTTACCTTGGCCATATGCAATTCACTATAATATTTTCAGTATTTAGTTTACATGGGTACTTAACAGCCATATTTTATGCAATACCATAGTCAGTAGAGTAGCTGTAGGTTTAACAAAGGATGCATTCCATTACTTGTGATGTCTGGACTCTTCTCTGTACTTAAACTACTAAGCTCTAGTAAAACAATTCCTTGTCATTTGCCTGGAAGACAAAATTAAAATACAAAACGGGGAAAAATCCATGACTGGAATCTCTTTCCCGGTCTGGTGTAATTAATTGGTTTTTATCCATGTAGAATTGTAAATGAAGATGTAAATTGGGTGTTTAACATAGCTACAGGACATGCAGGCTTCCACTGTCAAACTCAATTACAGACAATACTCACAGAGAGGAAAAGCAATCAGGATCTATCCCGGATGAGATGTGTGTTGGGGCGTAGGGGACCAGTGGGTTGGTCTGCGTGTGTGTGTGTGGAGCGCTTGGCAATGTAGGAGTACCAGCCATACACCAGTTGAGAGGAAGGAACCTGAAATGACCGTGGAAGTGATAAAGAGTAGAGTATTACGAACTGTGAAAACCTAAATATACACTCAGTATAGACTAAATATAGGCTACCCCACCAATGAATCACTTAATGGAAATGAGTTGGTCAGTTACCTTCCCTCTCAGTCTAAGTATACTTCCTTTTGATGGGACTTAGTTTAGTTCAGTTTGAAGACCACAGTTGTGACTACTCAGAGGCAGTTATAGAGACTGGGTGTTTTACTAAAGTACATCACAGGCTTTGCAAGCCTTAACCCTAGCCTCAAGACCTAACCCTAGCCTTAAGACCCAACCCTAGCCTTAACCCCAGCCCTAGCCTTAAGACCTAACCCTAGCCTTAACCCTTAGCCTTAACCCCAGCCCTAGCCTTAAGACCTAGCCCTAGCCTTAAGACCTAACCCTAGCCTTAACCTTAAGACCTAACCCTAGCCTTAAGACCCAACCCTAGCCTCAAGACCTAACCCTAGCCTTAACCCCAGCCCTAGCCTTAAGACCTAACCCTAGCCTTAACCCTAGCCCTAGCCTTAAGACCTAACCCTAGCCTGAACCCTAGCCCTTAACCCCAGCCCTAGCCTTAAGACCTAACCTTAGCCTTAACCCTAGCCCTAGCCTTAAGACCTAACCCTAGCCTTAACCCTAACCCTAGCCCTAACCCTAGCCTTAAGACCTAACCCTAGCCTTAAGACCTAACCCTAGCCCTGGCCCTAACCCTAGCCTTAAGACCTAACCCTAGCCGTAAAACCTAACTCTAGCCTTAAGACCTAACCCTAGCCTTAACCCCAGCCCTAGCCTTAAGACCTAACCCTAGCCGTAAAACTTAACCCTAGCCTTAAGACCTAACCCTATCCCTAACCCTAGTCTTAAGACCTAGCCCTAACTCTAGCCTTAAGACCTAACCCTATCCCTAACTGTAGCCTTAAGACCTAACCCTATCCCTAACCCTAAGACCTAGCCCTAACCCTAGCCTTAAGACCTAACCCCTAGCCCTAACCATAGCCTTAAGACCTAACCCTAGCCTTAAAACCTAACCATAGCCTTAAGACCTAACCCTAGCCTTAAGACCTAACCTTAGTCCTAACCCTAGCCTTAACACCTAACCCTAGCCGTAAGACCTAACCCTAGTCCTAACCCAAGCCTTAAGACCTAGTCCTAACCCTAGCCCTAAGACCTAACCCTAGCCCTAACCCTAGCCTTAAGACCTAGCCCTAGCCTTAAGACCTAGCCCTAACCCTAGCCTTAAGACCTAGCCCTCACCCTAGCCTTAAGACCTAGCCCTAACCCTAGCCTTAAGACCTAACCCTAGCCATGTGATCTAACCCTAGTCCTAACCCTAATCTTAAGACCTAACCCTAGTCTTAAGACATAACCCTAGCCTTAAGACCTATAGGCCCTCAACATTTTCAAAGACTCCAGCCACCCAAGCCATAGATTGTTCACTCTGCTACCGCACGGCAAGCGGTACCGATGCAACAAGTCTGGAACTAACAGGATCCAGAACAGCTTCTACCCCAAACTGCTAAATAGTTAGTTAAAATAGTTGACCAATATCTACCCTCTCTGCATTGACCCTTTTTGCACTATCTCATCACATATGCTGCTGTTACTGTTTATTATCTATCCTGTTGCCTAGTCACTTTATCTCTACATATATGTATATATCTACCTGCATTACCTCATACCCCTGCACATGGAGTCGTTACTGGTACCCCGTGTGTAGAGCCATGTTATCATTACTCATTGTGTATTTATTCCTCCTGTTATTTTTATATTATTTCTTTTTTTTCTCTCTGCATTGTTGGGAAGGGCCGTAAGTAAACATTTCACTGTTAGTCTACACCTGTTGTTTATGAAGCATGTGACAAATAAAATGTGATCTGAACCTTGGGGGAGTCATATTGGTAGAAATAGTAGTAGGATTTTACAGTAGCCAAACATCTTGTGATTTCATTTGACCATGGTGTAAAGATGTTACCAAGTTTCAAGAGTTACAGGAAACTATTTGTTTTGGTATTTGTTTCATTAGTCCATTGTTGATATATTCCCAAAATGTTTTGTGGTCAGCAATCAAGTGTTCAAGATATATAACTTTTTGTATTTTGAAAGTTATATATCTTGAAAACTTGATTGCTGACATGCAAATCGTTTTGGGACTATATCAACAATGGACTGATGAAACAAATACCAAAAGATAGTTTTTAGGTGACATTTTCCTTTAACAATGTTAATCCACTAGTAAATAGTTAACTGTGGTTTCATAGCTAATGCTCCTCATGTACCCAGAGCTCATTGGACTAAACAGAAAGCTGAAAGCTTTGTTTATGTGGAGAGTCATTTGTAAATGCCTGCGCTCTGGATTTACACTCACTGATTTAAGACGTAAAAAAACCGCCATCTCATTTAAATTATAATGATCATAAAACAAATGCCTGTGGCACTGCAGACATATCAAACAAGAAATGCCTTGCAATGCAGGCTGAAACAACCAACAAGAAAACAATTACGGTACGCAACGTAATGCACGGTAGAAGTACGTCTGTGTAGTGTTAGGCTCATTGAGTCTGGATGGAGGTACGTCTGTGTAGTGTTAGGCTCATTGAGTCTGGATGGAAGTACGTCTGTGTAGTGTTAGGCTCATTGAGTCTGGATGGAAGTACGTCTGTGTAGTGTTAGGCTCATTGAGTCTGGATGGAAGTACGTCTGTGTAGTGTTAGGCTCATTGAGTCTGGACGGAAGTACGTCTGTGTAGTGTTAGGCTCATTGAGTCTGGACGGAAGTACGTCTGTGTAGTGTTAGGCTCATTGAGTCTGGATGGAGGTACGTCTGTGTAGTGTTAGGCTCATTGAGTCTGGATGGAAGTACGTCTGTGTAGTGTTAGGCTCATTGAGTCTGGATGGAAGTACGTCTGTGTAGTGTTAGGCTCATTGAGTCTGGACGGAAGTACGTCTGTGTAGTGTTAGGCTCATTGAGTCTGGACGGAAGTACGTCTGTGTAGTGTTAGGCTCATTGAGTCTGGACGGAAGTACGTCTGTGTAGTGTTAGGCTCATTGAGTCTGGACGGAAGTACGTCTGTGTAGTGTTAGGCTCATTGAGTCTGGACGGAAGTACGTCTGTGTAGTGTTAGGCTCATTGAGTCTGGACGGAAGTACGTCTGTGTAGTGTTAGGCTCATTGAGTCTGGATGGAGGTACGTCTGTGTAGTGTTAGGCTCATTGAGTCTGGATGGAGGTACGTCTGTGTAGTGTTAGGCTCATTGAGTCTGGATGGAAGTACGTCTGTGTAGTGTTAGGCTCATTGAGTCTGGATGGAGGTACGTCTGTGTAGTGTTAGGCTCATTGAGTCTGGATGGAGGTACGTCTGTGTAGTGTTAGGCTCATTGAGTCTGGATGGAGGTACGTCTGTGTAGTGTTAGGCTCATTGTGTCTGGATTGAGGTACGTCTGTGTAGTGTTAGGCTCATTGAGTCTGGATGGAAGTACGTCTGTGTAGTGTTAGGCTCATTGAGTCTGGATGGAAGTACGTCTGTGTAGTGTTAGGCTCATTGAGTCTGGATGGAAGTACGTCTGTGTAGTGTTAGGCTCATTGAGTCTGGATGGAGGTACGTCTGTGTAGTGTTAGGCTCATTGAGTCTGGATGGAAGTACGTCTGTGTAGTGTTAGGCTCATTGAGTCTGGACGGAAGTACGTCTGTGTAGTGTTAGGCTCATTGAGTCTGGATGGAAGTACGTCTGTGTAGTGTTAGGCTCATTGAGTCTGGACGGAAGTACGTCTGTGTAGTGTTAGGCTCATTGAGTCTGGACGGAAGTACGTCTGTGTAGTGTTAGGCTCATTGAGTCTGGATAGAAGTACGTCTGTGTAGTGTTAGGCTCATTGAGTCTGGATGGAGTTACGTCTGTGTAGTGTTAGGCTCATTGAGTCTGGATGGAGGTACGTCTGTGTAGTGTTAGGCTCATTGAGTCTGGATGGAGGTACGTCTGTGTAGTGTTAGGCTCATTGAGTCTGGATGGAGGTACGTCTGTGTAGTGTTAGGCTCATTGAGTCTGGATGGAGGTACGTCTGTGTAGTGTTAGGCTCATTGAGTCTGGATGGAGGTACGTCTGTGTAGTGTTAGGCTCATTGAGTCTGGATGGAGGTACGTCTGTGTAGTGTTAGGCTCATTGAGTCTGGATGGAAGTACGTCTGTGTAGTGTTAGGCTCATTGAGTCTGGATGGAAGTACGTCTGTGTAGTGTTAGGCTCATTGAGTCTGGATGGAGGTACGTCTGTGTAGTGTTAGGCTCATTGAGTCTGGACGGAAGTACGTCTGTGTAGTGTTAGGCTCATTGAGTCTGGATGGAAGTACGTCTGTGTAGTGTTAGGCTCATTGAGTCTGGACGGAAGTACGTCTGTGTAGTGTTAGGCTCATTGAGTCTGGACGGAAGTACGTCTGTGTAGTGTTAGGCTCATTGAGTCTGGATGGAAGTACGTCTGTGTAGTGTTAGGCTCATTGAGTCTGGATGGAAGCAGCGATGTCCTGTCATTTTTGTTGATGATTGATTTATGCTTTCAGGTGTAACACAGCTTTGGATAGTTACACTCAGACCCCCATTAACCCTCAGCTTTACCACGTGCACACACACACACACACACACACACACACACACGTACCAATCGCTTTCTGATCCATCAAACAAATCCATCCACTTCACTGAGAACATTATGATTGCCTTACATCAAACCTAGCAGGCAATTAAGGCAGACAAGTCATCATCATCAGGCCTATTTTTGTTGCCTGGTTTAATGCAGAAGCTTTTAATTTCTCAATGCACTGGACGGCGAACATGAACGCTACAAGCTTCAATCACAAATCAATCAAAGCACTCAATTAACCTCAATTGTGGATGGTCCAAAGCACTCTAAAGTCATTCTCCATTACATATGTACGGCTGCAGTTGACAAGTATGAATGCAATTGACAAATGGTATCCATACGTACCTAACCATCAAACACACAGAAAAGTCATATCTTTGGGTAACAATTAACATGTAACTATACTGTATTAAAGGTTTGTAAAGGCATTTATTTTGGATTTGTAAAGTCTACATAAGCACTACATAAATGGTTCAGGAATCCGTTAAAGACAAAGTCACTACATAAAGGCTGATACAAAATGTTCCTCCATCTGCTGCTTTGACAAATGTGGTATAATCCTTTTGCATGGCATTTGTATTTGAATGATTTCTGAATGATCTAAATCCTAGACCTTGTGGGTTGGTCATGAGAGTTTATGAAGGCATGGCTATTTTTAACTGGACTCTATTCATGTTGAAATCCAATGAGGAGGAAAAGGGTTATGTGGTTCTGTTCCACCTGGTGTCCTGCTTGTGTTTTCAGATGTCACTGCTTGTCAGACATCACTGTGTTAAATATGAACTTTAATCCTGTTAGTGTAATCAAAACTCACACAGCACCAAGCCATCTGGGATCACAGTACACACCACAGGTTATACAAAATACACACACGCGCATGCAAGCACGCACACTGCTCTCACTGACAAAATAGCTTGCGGGCAGCAAACAATGCAAAGTGAAAGGAAATTAATATTTAAGTAGATCATTTGCAAGATTTTAGATAATTAGCAGGACATATTCATGTATTCAGGTTGGGGAATATATCACATTGAGACATGTCTGCTTATTCTAATCACATACATGCAACCTGTCACTGGGTTCGCGTATGCAAATGACCATATGCTACTAATTACCTACGGCTGTCATAAGCTGAGACGTTCCCTCTCCGAACGCTGAAACGTTCTTATTAACTGTTCAACTGGACTCTTCACATTTAACTAAAACTTGTCTGTCCCTAAGGTCCTATCAAAGCATGGCAGAAATGTGCACATCTCAACCAGACTGGAATTAGATCGCTAAATAAAGAGACTCCCAAATGCTTTTGTCCTGGTCGCATTCCAACGTCAGGGTAACAAAGTTTTGTCTTTGTTAACTAGAGACTTTCATGCTGAGCTGGCAAGCTTATTCCATATACCCCTATTCTGCATTTAAAAACAATCTAACCTGTCTGTTAAAGGTTAAGTCTGTATACTGTAGGATATCTACACTGAGTGTACAAAACATTAGGAACACCTGATCTTTCCATGACATAAACTGACCAGGTGAATCCAGGTGAAAGATATGATCCCTTATTAATGTCACTTGTTAAATCAACTTCAGTCAGTGTAGATGAAGGAGGAGGAGACAGGTTAAAGAGGATATTTAAGACTTGAGACAATTGAGACATGGATTGTATACTGTATGTGAGCTATTCAGAGGGTGAATGGGCAAAGTATATCAGTGCCGTTGAACTGGGTATGATAGTAGGTGGCTGGCCGAGTGATCACCTGTCAAGAACTGCAACGCTGCTGGGTTTTTCACACTCAACAGTTTCCCGTGTGTATCAAGAATGGTCCACCACCCAAAGGACATCCAGCCAAATTTTAAGAACTGTGGGAAGCATTGGAGTCAACATGAGTCCATGCCCTGATGAATTGAGACTGTTCTGAGGCCAAAAGGGGTGCAACTCAATATTAGGAAGGTGTTCTTAATGTTTTGCACACTCCGTGTATATGTACTGTTTCACAAGTGTATTTCATGATCTAGCGCTTCAGCCATGTTCTTCCTCTGCAGCAGTCAGCAGGTCAAGAGATAAGAGAAGGCAGGAGATGATTAACACGTTTATTTAACTGATCCAGTCTAACTACTCTCCCTTTTCATCCCTCTCCCTCCCTTTCTCTCTCTTTCTCTCTCCCACTCTCTCTCACTTTCTCTCTCCCACTCTCTCTCTCTCTTTCTCTCTCTCTCTCCTCCTCTCTCTCTTTCTCTGTCTCTCTCTTCCTCTCTCTCTTTCTCTCTCCCGTTCTCTCTCTCATCCTCTATCTCTCACTCTCCTTCTGTCTCTCTGTCTTCCTCTCTCTTTCTCTTTCTCTCTCTCTCTCTTTTTCTCTGTCTGTCTCTCTTCTCTCTCTTCTTTCTCTCTTTTTTGACATATTTTCTACATTAGTAACAGAGATGGAAACATTTCTGTCTAATTATTTCCTGTAGTTTACCTTGGCCGTGTGTGTGTGTGTGTGTGTGTGTGTGTGTGTGTTAGAAGAGCAGTGTTGGGGAAACTACTCTAAAAACATAGTTTACCAAGCTAACAATTACTTCACACTGGAACAAGTTAAAGCTACACTAAAGCTGCCCTTAAGAAAAAATATAGTTTACTTAACTAAAGTTACTTTGAAAAAGAAGTTCACTACATCCAAACCACTTGGTGAAAAATGATCATATGTACGGAAATCTGTATTGTCAGAAATTATTTCCTACTTCACCACCAATTTTATTTTATTTTTTAAAAGAAAGTAGTGTGTAGTTCCAGTAGTTAGCTACATCGCTACATGGCTAATAAGTAATTAACTACTGAAAACACTACCTAGATTTGAACTACCACCAAATGACTGCAAATTGAAGTTCACTACGTGTGTGTGTGCGACAGTGGAGGCTGCTGAGGGGGGACGGCTCATAAAAATGTCTGCCATTACCACGAGCCCTTCCTCCTCAATGCAGGTGCCACCAACCTCCTGTGGTACACGTGAATGTGCGTACTCTAAGTTTAAACCTGAGATTGGATGAACGAATGGCAAAATTCTAGACTGTAATTACATAGCTTTAGAGAAGATGTCTACTGCTGCTGACAGACTAGTTCAGAACATACAGAACATACACACACCACTTCCTGTCTGGGCTCCGCTGGGCTTGCTGCCTCTTCTATCACACATACAAACACACACACACTCCAGGGGTACTTATTATGCTAGGGTTACAGTTTGGAATCCTCTGTGTTTGTGTAAGACATTCATTCTGAGTTTATTTTGCTCCAGCCAGATATTTCCCTAAACGCCACCACGATTACGTCTCTCTCTACACCCCTTCCCTTTTTCAATCTTCTCTTTCTCTGAAGCCATTCCTTTTTCATGTTCGCCTTTCAGTTTATTTTCTTGTCGTTTTCTACCAGCTATCCTTTTTCATTTTGGTCTTTCGCGGAACTCCCTTTCTTCATCTTCTCTAACACTGCAACCATGTTTTCTATTTTGGTTCACCCCACCACTTTGGTCCACCCCTCCCAGAAAACCCCTCTTCATTTCCCCCTACGGCATTCCCCTCCTCTCTAACTAACAGAGTGTGTTGTACAGGACTTTTTGTGGTTAGGCCTGGTTTTCTGTTCCATTATTGGGTAAATTTAAGAGCTGAACCACCATAGACCACCCAAAGACACAATACACTCCTCATGGTGTTTACACACACACATCCACACCTACACACATGCACACACCAGTGGCGCCTAGTGGGAGGAGCTATAGGAGGACAGGCTCATTGTAATGGTTGGAATGGAATAAATGGAACGGTATCAAACACATCAAATGTATGGAAATCACATGTTTGAGTCCGTTCCATTTATTCCATTCCAGCCATTACAATGAGCCTATCCTCCTATAGCTCCTCCCACCAGCCTCCACTGGAACACACACACAGTGTTGGAAGTGCAATGTGTTTACCCAACTCAAAGTTATCTTAATCAAAACAAATAACAAAGACCCAAAGCCAATCAATGAAATGTATTAATGAAAACTGAAATGCATTTTATTATTTTCTAATGACATGCTTTACAGCTCTTTACAGCGCTCTGTTAGACTGCAGATTAGTTGTGTGTGTGCGTGTTTATACGTGCTTGTGTGTGTCAGTGAGGTTTCAGAGCAGAGTTGTCTGGTCTGATACTGCCCCCTATTGTTCTCATCCACTAATCGTGTCACCTGTCTCTGTCTGCTGATGAAGCAAGGAAAGGATAATCCTGGTAGTATTCTGAGCTAGTATGGTGGATACATCTGAAATAGTCTGTTGTAAACGATAGGGTCCTCAATTAAGAACCCCCCAAAAATATTAAAAGCTTAATTCCATGTCTGAAATGTTTATATATTTTTATTGAACACATCTATACCTCTTTTCTATGTCCTCCACTATCCCTTCCATCTCTCCTCCCCTCCCTCACTCCCTCCCACACGTCTTCCCCTCCTTCGCTCCCTCCATCCATCCCCTAGCTCCTCCTTCCTCCCTCACTTCTTTCTGAATGGTCAGACACTATGACATTCTAGGCAGCTGCAGAATGGAGACACAATTATTACTGTGGGATAGGAGCTTTAGCTAGGGTGAAACACACACACACACACACACACACACACACACACACACACACACACACACACACACACACACACACACACACACACACACACACACACACACAGGTTTCCTGCAGGGTAGAGGGTGATTGTTTCCTATGATGGATGTCACACTCTCTCCCGTCAAACACTGGAACCCTGCTGGTTTTAATTGTCCAATCAGGGGGCCCTGACATTTGTTATTAAGCCAAATGACACACACAAACACAACCACACACACTAGCGCATGCACACATACACAAACAATTACATACAATTATATCCCTGTATCTTTATCATTGTGATCATATATTGCATCCCTGAATTATTGAATTATTCTCATAACAGAAATCTGATTTTCACCCCTACTCTATACATTAATCTGCCTCTCTCTCTCTCTCTCTCGCCTACAGTCCTCTCATCCATCAGACTGGGAAGCGGTAGTACCATTGCCCTGAGGATGTAATAATCATTTGTGTTCTTTAATACAGTTTTTCTGCATACGATGTTTATCATAAAGATGTCTCACACACACACCGCAAGGTGGGCGCCTAGCAACCAGAGGACGGACAGAAGCCTGAGGAAAGCCTGGTAGTGGCAGGAAGGGATAAGACAACAGGGTCCTCTCCTCTCTCCTCACATCTTCCTTCACTCCCGTTGCCAAGGTGACATGAGACGGACGTTCTTTCTATTGGCCCTCGGGCAGTTTGTCACACCCCCCCCCCCACACACGCGCACACTATATGGTGCCATACTAGACAAAATATACTTGATAAGGTTTTTAGCAATACAGTTATGATACAACGACTACAAACAGGGAGAACATGTAATTTGTGGAAAAAGTGGATATTTCCCCTGAATCATCAATTAATTTCTCTATTCTTTATCTCACGTTCACTAATCATCTTTCTCTCAGCTTTCTCTCTCTGTCTCTCCTTGATACCCCATACCGCTCTATCCCGCTCTCTCTCTCTCTCCCTCCACCCTCCCATCCCCCTCCTCCTCCCCTCCTCTTGACATGTATGACAGTGTGCTGTGCAGCTCTGCTGGGATAACTGCCAGATTACACGCTGTAGTGTTTCTATCCTGTAATATTAACCAGGAGAGCTTACAGCATCAAGGCCCACTGGAGACACACACACACACCCCAGCTGAAACATGGAGACTAGTGCTGTAATGTGGCTCCTTTGATCTCCCCTAGCACTCATAATTACCCCAGTTACACACACACACACACACACATATATATATATACATATATATATATATATATATATGAACTAATAAGGCAGGGCAAACCATGAAATGGCGGGAGTCTGTAAATGTTCATTTACACCATAAGTGAGAGAGAAGTGAGAGAGAAATTCTGAACCAGGGATGTTGACTGGTGAAGATGCTGTGTTAATAAGCACACACACTGTCTCTCTACAATAACATTGGTTGACAGTGTTTCCTTGTCTCCATTGGCATAGGGGAGGAGAAGAACACTGCTATGGATGTAAACAAACATCTATATTCCATAGTATAACAGCTGAAGATGCTATTGATGTTTGTTTCCCTGTTATTATGTTCCCTCCTAGTGACTTCTGTTATTATGTTCCCTCCTAGTGACTTCTGTTATTATGTTCCCTCCTAGTGACTTCTGTTATTATGTTCCCTCCTAGTGACTTCCGTTATTATGTTCCCTCCTAGTGACTTCTGTTATTATGTTCTCTCCTAGTGACTTCTGTTATTATGTTCCCTCCTAGTGACTTCCGTTATTATGTTCCCTCCTAGTGACTTCTGTTATTATGTTCCCTCCTAGTGACTTCTGTTATTATGTTCCCTCCTAGTGACTTCTGTTATTATGTTCCCTCCTAGTGACTTCTGTTATTATGTTCCCTCCTAGTGACTTCTGTTATTATGTTCCCTCCTAGTGACTTCTGTTATTATGTTCCCTCCTAGTGACTTCTGTTATTATGTTCCCTCCTAGTGACTTCTGTTATTATGTTCCCTCCTAGTGACTTCTGTTGTAAGACAGGACGTAGAGATGTCAGAGCACAGATAGATCCTGTATCCTGTTCCCTTTCTGTCCTCCTCTCCATCTAGATTTCATCTGTTCCTACCTCCCTCTTTCTTCCCTCTTTCTTCCCTTCGTCCTCCAATGAAGAAAAAAATGGACATTTATGGGGGTGATAGATTTACGGAATCAGCTCTTATAGTATAGACTTGTACACAGGTAATAGTTTAATATTTAATAGTGAAGTATTAAACAGTGAAATTATATTTTACTAAGTGGATACATGTATTGTCTAACTTTGGACCACCCAGTAGCTGCCCTGTTGGGGTGAATAGCATCACTGTGTTCCTGTAAAACCATTAGAAAGCTATTATAGTTCACAGACACACACAAACACACATGAAAAAACACAAATGCACACACAGTGAGTACTTAGACTTTCTCCCGTGTGTCAACCTCAGCCCACCCAGTCGCCTCCTCTCCAAACAGAGAAACATGGTCTGTGGGTTTGGCTGGGATAATACATACTCATTAACTACAGTATGATCAGTGTTTGTGTGTGTGTGTGTGTGTGTGTGTGTGTGTGTGTGTGTGTGTGTGTGTGTGTGTGTGTGTGTGTGTGTGTGTGTGTGTGTGTGTGTGTGTGTGTGTGTGTGTGTGTGTGTGTGTGCGTGTGTGTGCTTGACTGTGAGCTTGTGCGTGTAGTGGTGCGGGCACTCTACCGTAGTGGTGAACTTCAATCCAAACTATCTTCAGTTTTTTGATATTCAGTGAATGTCAGAAGCTGTGAGTGGGATTGACCACCAGTCTGAGGTCCTACTGGGATTTTCAGATTGCTGTTGTCAAGCTGTGCTTCTCAATCACACCCAGCCTTTAAAGTGTGGCAACGGTCCACCGTCTGGCACCATCTATCTCTAACAACACACCCATATTACAAATCAAATATACACACAGGCCTACGGTACATACAGTCCTTTATACATGTGGTCTGTATACACATATATGCTACAGCTATACGTACATACACACAAATAGGGGCTTTATAAAATACATTTGATTGATTGATTGATTGATTGATTGATTGATTGACAGCTGGGTAAATGCTGAACGCAGGTCAAGATAACAAGCGGTGAGTGATGAAAATGCTACCGACAATATTAATTTAGAAATGCTTAGTAAATGCTATTCTCCCCAAAGGATGTGTGCATATACAATGCTTACTTCTAGGACTGTAGGCTATTGGGATGTAGCCAATGTTGCCACAAGATTAGTTCGATACGGTTTCAAAACTCTTCTTTAGGCTGCTGCTCCACTAATCTGGTATGCAAAAAGAACCAAGTATCAGCTTTGTTCTCAGTTTTCAACAGAAAGTTGAAGACACATTGGGACATGTCTGGAATTTTCTGTCACTACGTCTTTAAAAAGTAATCAATGACATCCAGCGAGAAACTAAGACGAGACTCAAAAACACCACATAAAAAGTTCAATAATAAATGAAATAACATGACAACCCTTACCCAAATCAACCATAGTTTAAAATCCTTTGTGCCTACCTTCCTCCCTGTCTCTCATAAACCCCATCAATTACACTTCCTTAAACTAGGATTTGAATAGAATATTAGCATTCGATGTATACCAAAATATCATAGCCAGAGTGTTTACATCTATCAATGTGTGAGCAGCTAGCAACGCGGCATGGCGTCCTCTCGGAGGTTGAGGTGCATAACAATCCAGCTAATTGGACAGGTGTTAACAGCCATTATCATATTAAAACGTCATGTGAGATGATTAGCCCGAAACAGCAAGATACCCAGAACCCGCCAAGGATTATCCATCTGTTAAAGATGGAAAATAGGGATTTAGGTCTGTCAGAATGGAGAGATAGAAAGATGAGGGGATGTGGAGAGAAGGAAGAGGGGGAGAGAGCTTAGAGGGAAAGCTCCTTCAGTGTTCAGTAAGCCACAGACAGACAGCTCCCTGTCACAGACAGCTCCCTGTCACAGCCTCCCTGTAGACTGCTTCTGCACCCCGAGGTGTGGGCTTGGTGTGTAAATGTGTGTGGGCTTGGTGTGCGTTTCCCCACCCCCTGCCTCTCTCCCCAGCTGTTATTGGATGAGGCAGCTTGGCCAGGAGATAGACCCTGAATGAATGGATCATTATTGATTTCACCTAAAAGGCATGTAGGACCAATTCAACTACTCACTGCAACATCACTCCTCTCTTCTAGCTCTGTTTCTACCATGAGCACGCACACAATCATCCACTTTCACACTCTCGCTGTCTCTCTCTCTCTCTCTCTCTCACACACATACACACACCCCCTCTCCTCCCCCCAGGCCCTCCTAAATGACTCTGTGAAGTGGGGTGAGCCTCTTCAGTCCGTGAAGATGGTACAACACACGCCAAATATCCTCCTATCGATCGCCACCCCTAAAGGTCAACGAGGGAGAGTTAACACCAAACACTCTGGTGAGCTAGTGACTAGATGAGTTGACACACACGCACACACACACGCACACACACACTGTAATACACAGCGCTACAGTCAGGCAAGATAATGAAACTTAGCTGACAGAGACAACGGAGAGCACTCGTTTGTGTCGACGTTGCAAAGACAAATGAAGTCTCTCTCTCTCTCTTTCCCTCTCTTTAACATGCGTACGTGCACACGTGTAGAGATGGGCAAAAGATACATCAAAATTGATCTTGTTACAAATACAAGATACTCTTAAAACCATTGTATCAAACTAAAATAGAAAATACTTTTGCAAAGTATTGTATTTAGACAAAATGGAGGTATTTTGTCATTTCTGAAATGCAAAATGCATTTGCAAGTACATGCCTTCACTACAACAACATTGTAATGGTAACAAAACATTGTTGAACTTGATATGACTGGGATATGTAGTTGTGTCTGCTAAATGACCAAAATGTTCATCTAAATGTGAAAATGCCATCAGACTGCTGATACCAATGCAGAGGGAAAGGGGGCCACAAAATGGTGAACCGCAAACATTTTTTCTTATAGAAAAGTATTTTGAGAATATAAATTACAGGTCTTGAAAGTATCTTGTTACAAATCCCATTGGATTGTAGCTCAGGCTGGTGAAAGACAATTTACAAAATATATTCGGGTCACTTTTCTATACAATTTTTTTGTATTTAAAATATGTATTTTGAATACATGTAACAGAAATACTGCCCAAAGAGCAACATGGACAGAGACATCACGTCATACTGCATGCTGAGTATGTGTCTGACAGGAAGTCTGAGGACATCACACTTCCAGTGGGGACCTAATGAAGGTGACATCAGGTTGTCAACTCTCTCTTTAATTAGATGACATTACTCTTTGGGGAAGAATGTGTGAATATCAGTCAATTACAGCTGGGTAATTATATGAGGTTGTCAATGTCGTACTGCCAGTTCATCAATTTTCTATATAAGACACCATGAATACAATCACACGACAGTCTGGTGTATCCCTAACCCTATTGTACTCACAATCTATTGGTTGGTCATTCTACAACTGTTTTAACAATTTCGTCAAGTTTTTATTTCCTTACTCATTGTGATTGGTCCTTTGAAATGTATAAATGTCATTCTGTTTTCCTTCTGTAAAAACTCTGATGAAATCCAAAAGCCAAACCATGTTGGTTCTACTTTTAGCAATAAAGATGCTTTTTATTTCATTCTGTTTTCCTCCCAGTGTTGCTGAATCTCCTCTCTACTGCAGTACCCCTAACCATAACCCTACCATAACCCTACCATAACCCTACCATAACCCTACCATAACCCTAACCCTAACCCTACCATAACCCTACCATAACCCTACCATAACCCTAACCCTAACCCTACCATAACCCTACCATAACCCTACCATAACCCTACCATAACCCTACCATAACCCTAACCATAACCCTACCATAACCCTACCATAACCCTACCATAACCCTAACCCTAACCCTACCATAACCCTACCATAACCCTACCATAACCATAACTCTACCATAACCCTAACCATAACCCTACCATAACCCTACCATAACCCTACCATAACCCTACCATAACCCTAACCCTAACCCTACCATAACTCTACCATAACCCTACCATAACCCTACCATAACCCTACCATAACCCTAACCCTAACCCTACCATAACCCTACCATAACCCTACCATAACCATAACTCTACCATAACCCTACCCTAACCCTACCATAACCCTACCATAACCCTACCATAACCCTACTCTAACCCTACCCTAACCCTACCATAACCCTACCATAACCCTACTGCAGTACCCCTAACCCTAACCCTAACCCTACCATAACCCTACCATAACCCTACCATAACCCTACTCTAACCCTACCCTAACCCTACCATAACCCTACCATAACCCTACTGCAGTACCCCTAACCCTAACCCTAACCCTAACCCTACTTCAGTACCCCTAACCATAACCCTACCATAACCCTAACCATAACCCTAACTCTAACCCTAACCCTACTTCAGTACCCCTAACCATAACCCTACCATAACCCTAACTCTAACCCTAACCCTACTTCAGTACCCCTAACCATAACCCTACCATAACCCTACCATAACCCTACTGCAGTACCCCTAACCATAACCCTACCATAACCCTAACCATAACCCTACCATAACCCTACCATAACCCTACCATAACCCTAACCATAACCCTACCATAACCCTAACCATAACCCTACCATAACCCTACCATAACCCTACCATAACCCTAACCATAACCCTACCATAACCCTAACCATAACCCTACCATAACCCTAACCATAACCCTAACCATAACCCTACCATAACCCTAACCATAACCCTAACTATAACCCTAACCATAACCCTAACCATAACCCTACCATAACCCTAACCATAACCCTAACCATAACCCTAACTCTAACCCTAACCATAACCCTACCATAACCCTAACCATAACCCTAACCATAACCCTAACCATAACCCTAACCATAACCCTAACCATAACCCTACCATAACCCTAACCATAACCCTAACTCTAACCCTAACCATAACCCTACCATAACCCTAACCATAACCCTAACCATAACCCTAACCATAACCCTAACCATAACCCTACCATAACCCTAACCATAACCCTAACCATAACCCTAACCATAACCCTAACCATAACCCTACCATAACCCTACCATAACCCTAACTCTAACCCTCTCTACTTCAGTACCCCTAACCCTAACCCTACTTCAGTACCCCTAACCCTAACCCTAACCCTAACCCTACTTCAGTACCCCTAACCATAACCCTAACTCTAACCCTCTCTACTTCAGTACCCCTAACCCTAACCCTAACCCTAACCCTACTTCAGTACCCCTAACCATAACCCTACTTCAGTACCCCTAACCATAACCCTAACCCTCTCTACTTCAGCATCCCTAACCCTAACCCTACTTCAGTACCCCTAACCCTAACCCTACCATAACCCTAACTCTAACCCTCTCTACTTCAGTACCCCTAACCCTAACCCTACCATAACCCTAACTCTAACCCTCTCTACTTCAGTACCCCTAACCCTAACCCTACTTCAGTACCCCTAACCCTAACCCTACCATAACCCTAACTCTAACCCTAACCCTACTTCAGTACCCCTAACCATAACCCTAACTCTAACCCTCTCTACTTCAGTACCCCTAACCCTAACCCTACCATAACCCTAACTCTAACCCTCTCTACTTCAGTACCCCTAACCCTAACCCTACTTCAGTACCCCTAACCCTAACCCTACCATAACCCTAACTCTAACCCTCTCTACTTCAGTACCCCTAACCCTAACCCTACTTCAGTACCCCTAACCCTAACCCTACCATAACCCTAACTCTAACCCTCTCTACTTCAGTACCCCTAACCCTAACCCTACCATAACCCTAACTCTAACCCTCTCTACTTCAGTACCCCTAACCCTAACCCTACTTCAGTACCCCTAACCCTAACCCTACTTCAGTACCCCTAACCCTAACCCTACCATAACCCTAACTCTAACCCTCTCTACTTCAGTACCCCTAACCCTAACCCTACTTCAGTACCCCTAACCCTAACCCTACCATAACCCTAACTCTAACCCTCTCTACTTCAGTACCCCTAACCCTAACCCTACTTCAGTACCCCTAACCCTAACCCTACCATAACCCTAACTCTAACCCTCTCTACTTCAGTACCCCTAACCCTAACCATAACCCTAACTCTAACCCTCTCTACTTCAGTACCCCTAACCCTAACCCTACTTCAGTACCCCTAACCCTACCATAACCCTAACTCTAACCCTCTCTACTTCAGTACCCCTAACCCTAACCCTACCATAACCCTAACTCTAACCCTCTCTACTTCAGTACCCCTAACCCTAACCCTACTTCAGTACCCCTAACCCTAACCCTACCATAACCCTCTCTACTGCAGTACCCCTAACCCTAACCCTAACCATAACTCTAACTCTCTCTACTTCAGTACCCCTAACCCTAACCCTACTTCAGTACCCCTAACCATAACCCTAACCCTCTCTACTTCAGCATCCCTAACCCTAACCCTACTTCAGTACCCCTAACCCTAACAATAACCCTAACCCTCTCTACTTCAGTATCCCTAACCCTAACCCTACTTCAGTACCCCTAACCCTAACCCTACTTCAGTACCCCTAACCATAACCCTAACCCTCTCTACTTCAGCATCCCTAACCCTAACCCTAACCCTACTTCAGTACCCCTAACCCTAACCATAACCCTAACCCTCTCTACTTCAGTATCCCTAACCCTAACCCTACTTCAGTACCCCTAACCATAACCCTAACCCTCTCTACTTCAGTATCCCTAACCCTAACCCTAACCCTACTTCAGTACCCCTAACCCTAACCATAACCCTAACCCTCTCTACTTCAGCATCCCTAACCCTAACCCTAACCCTACTTCAGTACCCCTAACCCTAACCATAACCCTAACCCTCTCTACTTCAGTATCCCTAACCCTAACCCTACTTCAGTACCCCTAACCATAACCCTAACCCTCTCTACTTCAGTATCCCTAACCCTACTTCAGTACCCCTAACCCTAACCCTAACCATAACCCTAACCCTCTCTACTTCAGTACCCCTAACCCTAACCCTACTTCAGTACCCCTAACCCTAACCCTACCATAACCCTAACTCTAACCCTCTCTACTTCAGTACCCCTAACCCTAACCATAACCCTAACCCTCTCTACTTCAGTATCCCTAACCCTAACCCTACTTCAGTACCCCTAACCCTACCATAACCATAACCCTAACCCTCTCTACTTCAGTATCCCTAACCCTAACCCTACTTCAGTATCCCTAACCATAACCCTAACCCTCTCTACTTCAGTACATTTTACATTTTTACATTTTAGTCATTTTAGCAGATGCTATTATCCAGGGCGACTTACAGTAGTGAATGCATACATTTCATACATTTTTTCTCCGTACTGGTCCCCCGTGGGAATCGAACTACCCTGGCATTGCAAACACCATGCTCTACCAACTGAGCCACACGGGACCCCTAACCCTCTCTACTTCAGTACCCTTAACCCTAACCCTACTTCAGTACCCCTAACCCTAACCCTAACCCTCTCTACTTCAGTACCCCTAACCCTAACCCTAATCCTACTTCAGTACCCCTAACCTTAACCATAACCATAACCCTAGCCCTCTCTACTTCAGTACCCCTAATCCTAACCATAACCCTAACCATAACCCTAACCCTCTCTACTTCAGTACCACTAACCCTAACCCTAACCCTACTTCAGTACCCCTAACCCTAACCATAAACCTAGCCCTAACCCTAACCATAACCCTAACCATAACCCTAGCCCTAGCCCTACTGCAGTACCCCTAACCATAACCCTAACCATAACCCTAACTCTAACCCTCTCTACTTCAGTACCCCTAACCCTAACCCTACTTCAGTACCCCTAACCCTAACCATAAACCTAGCCCTAACCCTAACCCTCTTTACTTTAGTACCCCTAACCCTAACCATAAACCTAGCCCTAACCCGATAGCTATACCAAGTCGTTGCATATCAACAAGAGTTGCAGTTAATATTTTCTTGAAAGTTTGAGCATATATTGACGTCTATGAGACTAAAAACATCAGTGGCCTTTTAGGTAACAGGCAATTTTGAAGAGTTTCGGTAAAGGATCAGGGTCTTCTTTTCAAACCTCCGAAATGGTCATCATATAGCTCGCTACACTCAACTATTCAACTACAACATCACAACAAAACACTCAGCGATACAAACACATCACCCACTACCAGCGAAATTACATCTTCTTCCATTTAAAAATCCATTAAAAGTACTGAGTTCTGAAGTAGGGAGCTTTGTACGAATGAGATTAAAGGCATGATTCATTTGAGAACGCAGCTCAATTTTTTGGGAAGATGGGCCCTGACTTGGATGTGATATAGACCATCTTACAGTTCTCAGAAGGAGGGCGAGAAGAAAGGAGAGGGATTGAGAGAGGTTGGAAGGTACAAGAGAGCACTTGAGGAGATGGCTTCCTGCTAATTGTGGGTTTACCTGGCATTTGTAGAAATGCACTCTACACCCTCCATCTCTCGATCTCTCCATCTCTCCATCCCTCTCTCTAGCCAGCCCCAATAATTAGGAACTTGCTCCTTCGCTCTCCAAATGGAGGGGTAATTGTTCACCGCCGAAACCTAGCTTTTGTTTATTGGTCCTCTGCCAGCAAAGCAGAGAGGGTGAAGCTTGGTTTGCCATCTACGGGTGATTCGGTCACATTGTGTAAATTGGTGCATTCAATATGCATAAGAAGGACTGGAGTCTTGAGTTACCTGGCTTTAAATTGTGTCTCATCTGGTGAATTCCCCTCTTTAAGGCCCTTTAATCAAATTAGATCACTCAGGAGGAGATGGGTAGATGGATAGAGTTATAGAGCGAGAGAGGATTACTTTGATGAAAAGATGCGAGAGGGATGAGGCCTCGTGTCAATGTTGAGTGTGTGTGTGTGTGTGTGTGTGTGTGTGTGTGTGTGTGTGTGTGTGTGTGTGTGTGTGTGACAGATCAGAGGCCTCACCTCCGTTTGACATCAACATAAATAGCCTCATTAATAGACATGATAAACTAACATAAATATAATGTACAGTACATGTTTCTTCTCTGTTTGAAGAGGCCTTTACTGCTTTAGTATCCTGAGGTCAATATAAAATAAAGATGTTTTATTGTCACATACACCAGATAGGTGCAGTGAAATGTATTGTTTTCCAGGGTCAGCCATAGTAGTGTAACCGATGTGAAATGGCTAGTTAGTTAGCGGTGATTCGCGCTAATAGTGTTTCAATCGGTGACGTCACTCGCTCTGAGACCTGAAGTAGGGTTTCCCCTTGCGTTGCAAGGGCCGTGGCTCTTGTGGCGCGATGGGTAACGTTGCTTCGGTGGGTGTCAGTTGTTGATGTGTGCAAGGGTCCCTGGTTCGAGCCCGGGTTGGGGCGAAGAGAGAGACGGAACCTACACTGTTACATTGGTGCCGTGACCCGGATCATTGGTTGCTGCGGAAAAGGAGGAGGTCAAAAGGGGGGTGAGTGTAACCGATGTGAAATGGCTAGTTAGTTAGCGGTGATTCGCGCTAATAGTGTTTCAATCGGTGACGTCACTCGCTCTGAGACCTGAAGTAGGGTTTCCCCTTGCGTTGCAAGGGCCGTGGCTCTTGTGGCGCGATGGGTAACGTTGCTTCGGTGGGTGTCAGTTGTTGATGTGTGCAAGGGTCCCTGGTTCGAGCCCGGGTTGGGGCGAAGAGAGGGACGGAACCTACACTGTTACAGTAGCACGGTGCCCCAGGAGCAAATTAGGGTTAAGTGTCTTGCTCAATGGCACATCAATAGATTTTACACCCTGACAGCTCTGGCATTCGAACCAGGAACCTTTCAGCAACCAATATGTGCTGGAGAGAAAGATAAAAGGCCTCACCTCTATTTAACATCCACTTAAACAGATACTAGTTCATAGAAAGTGAATAGAAAGCCTGAAGGGACAGCGTTGTTATGTAAATGTAGATCTGGGAATGTTCCATGAGATACTTCAACTAAAGGGACGGTTTCCTGGATCCAGATTGAACCGACTTCTGGACTAAAAAGCACTTTGATAGTAGATTGTCATGAGCGTGCTTCAGAAAGGGATATGAAAGATCGGGGATGAACTATCAGTGGTCATGTACTGTATAGGGGTAAATTCATCATCAAATCCTCAAGTGTGAACCACAGTCTGGTTTCTCATGTGTTCACTGGACTGTTACATCACTGTTTACAGTTTAGTCATTAAAAACAAACCAAGTGCAAATAATTTACCTTTCAGTGGCACGTCTTGTTCTCCAAATACCTCCAGATCTAATTATTTTACATATAAATTACAATGGAACTGTCTTCATAAGTACAAAGGGACTCACTGTAAGCATGTAATTTATTTCATAAGACTATTTAAGTAGAACTTGGTTCATTATCATTCAGATTTCTATAGACACACACACACAAACCTGCGTATCATTATACCCCACGCAATACCTTCTGCATCTGTATAGCTGTGAGCGGTATAGTGATTTTACACACGACTTCCTATCTTAACCAAGGTCTTTCTGAGCTCCTATCTGAAGGTTAAGTCTGACTGACTCCTTCAGCAGCTTACTCACACTGTGTGTGTATGTGTGCACAAAAGTGTGTGTGTGTGTGTATGTGCGTGTTCTAACGTGTGTGTGTGTGTGTGTGTCTATGTTATGTGCTATGTGCTACCCTCATAGCTAGGCAGTAAAAGATATTAAGGAACAATTGGTAAAAGTGACAGGTTTAATAGAGAAAGATTACTCCTCGCTACATCAATTTGAATTGAATTGAATACATTTTCCACCACAGGTCGACCGGTGTTCTTGGATGGAAGAGCTGTCTGGATGTTTTTGTCTGTGTGAGCATGGAGAGGGAGAGAGAAAGAGGGAGAGAGGGAGAGAGAAAGAGGGAGAGAGAGGGAGAGAAAGAGAGAAAGGAGAGGGAGAGAAAGAGAGAAGGGAGAGAGAGCGAACGAGAGAGAGGGAGTGGGAAAGAGGGACAGTGTCTCCAGCCTGTTTGTATGATTCCTTCTTCATATACTGTAGGTAATACCACCACGGGAGTTAAGGTGCCAGAGGGAGAGGAAAACACAGACAGACATCAATCTTTTGTTGTTTTTTTCTTTTCATAAACAGTAGTGGTTCTAAATGCATTCTGGAATGACAAAAAGATTATTCCACCTTCTGCTGGGTTAGAAGAGAAAGACAGAGAGAGAGGAAATCTCTTCCCTAATCTAGAGTTGGTGACACACACCATTCAGTTTAAACTGTACCTATATTACTTCCAAAAAGAGGGGTGGGGGAGAGAAAGAGAGGGAGGGGAGAGAAAGAGAGGGGTGGGGGAGATGGAGGGGGAGAGAAAGAGAGGGGTGGGGGAGAGAAAGAGAGGGAGGGGGAGAGAAAGAGAGGGGTGGGGGAGATGGAGGGGGAGAGAAAGAGAGGGGTGGGGGAGAGAAAGAGAGGGAGGGGGAGAGAAAGAGAGGGGTGGGGGAGATGGAGGGGGAGAGAAAGAGAGGGGTGGAGGAGAGAAAGAGAGGGAGAGGAGCGAAAGAGAGGGGAGGGGAGATGGAGGGGGAGAGAAAGAGAGGGGTGGGGGAGAGAAAGAGGGGTGGGGGAGAGAAAGAGAGGGGAGGGGGAGATGGAGGGGGAGAGAAAGAGAGGGGTGGGGGAGAGAAAGAGAGGGGTGGGGGAGAGAAAGAGAGGGAGGGGAGAAAAGAGAGGGTCGGGGAGAGAAAGAGAGGGGGGAGAGAGAAAGAGGGAGGGGAAGAGAAAGAGAGGGAGGGGGAGAGAAAGAGAGGGGTGGGGGAGATGGAGGGGGAGAGAAAGAGAGGGGTGGGGGAGAGAAAGAGAGGGGTGGGGGAGAGAAAGAGAGGGAGGGGAGAAAAGAGAGGGTCGGGGAGAGAAAGAGAGGGGGAGAGAGAAAGAGAGGGAGGGGAAGAGAAAGAGAGGGGTGGGGGAGAGAAAGAGAGGGAGGGGGTGAGAAAGAGAGGGGGGTGCATGCTTTTTCTTTCTCCCTCCTCTCCATTTCCTGAACCAAAGTGTGTGTGTAACATTATCATAAATAACAACCAAATATGAGTTAAACGTTAAAGGGTTACTAAGGAAGGTAAAACAACTTTACTAAGAACGTTGATTCTTTCTAGCATGATCAGATAGTGTTGACTGAGGGTTTCTAGCTTATTCATAATTACCATTATGTAAAGGCAAAGAGGACAGGCTTCACTGTCATTGTGGAATACTATAGAGTACTACTGCCATCGTGTGGCAGAGTTCTGTATGGCACGCTTCCCCTTCTGGGCAGAGGAACTGTCTTGATCTGGAAGGATTATACACTGAGTATCCACTGAGTATACCAAACATTAAGAAACACCTAGATTTGTCGGGGCATGGACTCTACAAAGTGTCAAAAGCTTTCCACAGGGATGCTGGCCCAATGCTTCCCATAGTTGTGTCAAGTTGGCTGGATGTCCTTTGGGTGTGGTGAACCATTCTTGATACACACGGGATACTGTTGAGTGTGAAAAACCCAGCAGCGTTGCAGTTCTTGACACAAACTGGTGTGCCTGGCACCCAATACCATACCCTGTTCAAACGTATATTTTGTCTTGCCTATTCATCCTCTGAATGGCACACATACACAATCCATGTTTCAGTTGTCTCAAGATTTGAAAATCCTTCTTTAACCTGTCTCCTCCCCTTCATCTACACTGATTGAAGTGGATTTAACAAGTGATATCAATCAGGTATCATAGCTTTCATCTGGATCACCTGGTCAGTCTATGTCATGGAAGGAGCAGCATATATAAAGTATAGAAAAGGGTGAATATGTACAATATAAAATATCCACGGGGTATTGGGGAGGGCTTGATTGAAGATTTGCCACTTTTTAATTTAATGTAATTTTCTGCCATTGCCATCATCCTCACCAAATCCACACCAAGATATGTATGGAAAAAAATGGAAGATGATTATTTCACTCCATCTTTCCTTCTCTCCTTTCATCCTTTCACCCTCCTTTCCTCCCTCCTTCCTGTGCAGGTAGATGTGCCTGCTGGGTCGTAATACAGAGCTGTCTGTGTGTGTGTGTGTGTGTGTGTGTGTGTGTGTGTGTGTGTGTGTGTGCGGGGAGGGGGTGTCTGAGATGAGATATGTGACCAGCATGCTAACACACAGGTTTGTCTACTAGGACCAGGAGCCAGGATCACACACACAGTGTCGTCATGCCCATAGAGGCACAATGGCACGTGCCCTGTCAGATTTGTCCTGTTTTTTGTCAGTTAAATTAATAACCCACGTTTTATCATAATTAGAGGGGGCACCCTGACTGGAGAGAGAGAGAGTAGAGTGACACACACAGCATTTGATTTGATTTTTGCTTCTGGTAATGGGCTCATGAATGTGATCAAGCTCTGTAGCCATTTGATTACTTCTTGATGAATAAAGAAAACTCAAATGTTTTGTGGTTTCTCTGTAATACTAGCCACTAAGCAATTTTATAAAGTTGTCTTTAGCTAACCAGCTAGAAAGGTTCCCAATCTTCCAACCTCATAACCAGCTAACAAGTCATTTTAGGCTATCAATCAAGTTAGAGTAGTTTGTCCAACTATCTTAGCTATTATAAACTGGCTGGTTCGAGCCCTGAATGCTGATTGGCTGAAAGCCACCAAGGGTATGACCCAAAAATATTTTTCCTGCTCTAATTACGTTGGTAACCAGTTTATAATAGCAATAAGGCACCTCAGGGGTTTGTGGTATATGGCCAATATGCCACGGCTAAGGGCTGTGTCCAGGTATATTGGCCATATACCACACTCCCTCTGGCCTTATTGCTTAAATATAACCTATGCAGAAAAATATACATAGATTTGTTTGGGATTGATAGAATTAGGCATAATGATTATGGCTCTAGAAGCTGTTTAGGGTGTTACAGGCAAAATTCTCCAACTTCCAAAAAGCTATAAACACACACCTCATATCCAAGACCAATACAGCCATAAACACACACCTCATAACCCAGACCAATACAGCCATAAACACACACCTCATAACCCAGACCAATACAGCCATAAACACACACCTCATAACCCAGACCAATACAGCCATGGATGCACACCTCATAACCCAGACCAATACAGCCATAAACGCACACCTCATAACCCAGACCAATACAGCCATAAACCCACACCAATACAGCCATAAACCCACACCTCATAACCCAGACCAATACAGCCATAAACACACACCTCATAACCCAGACCAATACAGCCATAAACACACACCTCATAACCCAGACCAATACAGCCATAAACCCACACCTCATAACCCAGACCAATACAGCCATAAACCCACACCTCATAACCCAGACCAATACAGCCATAAACACACACCTCATAACCCAGACCAATACAGCCATGGATGCACACCTCATAACCCAGACCAATACAGCCATAAACACACACCTCATAACCCAGACCAATACAGCCATAAACACACACCTCAAATCCCAGACCAATACAGCCATAAACACACACCTAATAACCCAGACCAATACAGCCATAAACACACACCTCATAACCCAGACCAATACAGCCATGGATGCACACCTCATAACCCAGACCAATACAGCCATAAACACACACCTCATAACCTAAACCAATACAGCCATGGATGCACACCTCATAACCCAGACCAATACAGCCATAAACACACACCTCATAACCCAGACCAAGACAGCCATAAACACACACCTCATAACCCAGACCAATACAGCCATAAACACACACCTCATAACCCAGACCAATACAGCCATAAACGCACATCTCATAACCCAGACCAATACAGCCATAAACACACACCTCATAACCCAGACCAATACAGCCATAAACACACACCTCATATCACAGACCAATACAGCCATAAACACACACCTCATAACCCAGACCAATACAGCCATAAACACACACCTCATAACCCAGACCAATACAGCCATAAACACACACCTCATATCCCAGACCAATACAGCCATAAACACACACCTCATAACCCTGACCAATACAGCCATAAACACACACCTCATAACCCAGACCAATACAGCCATGGATGCACACCTCATAACCCAGACCAATACAGCCATAAACACACACCTCATAACCTAAACCAATACAGCCATGGATGCACACCTCATAACCCAGACCAATACAGCCATAAACACACAGCTCATAACCCAGACCAATACAGCCATAAACCCACACCTCATAACCCAGACCAATACAGCCATAAACACACACCTCATAACCCAGACCAATACAGCCATAAACACACACCTCATATCCCAGACCAATACAGCCATAAACACACACCTCATAATCCAGACCAATACAGCCATAAACACACACCTCATAACCCAGACCAATACAGCCATAAACACACGCCTCATAACCCAGACCAATACAGCCATGGATGCACACCTCATAACCCAGACCAATACAGCCATAAACACACACCTCATAACCCAGACCAATACAGCCATAAACCCACACCAATACAGCCATAAACCCACACCTCATAACCCAGACCAATACAGCCATAAACACACACCTCATAACCCAGACCAATACAGCCATAAACACACGCCTCATAACCCAGACCAATACAGCCATGGATGCACACCTCATAACCCAGACCAATACAGCCATAAACGCACACCTCATAACCCAGACCAATACAGCCATAAACCCACACCAATACAGCCATAAACCCACACCTCATAACCCAGACCAATACAGCCATAAACACACACCTCATAACCCAGACCAATACAGCCATAAACACACACCTCATAACCCAGACCAATACAGCCATAAACCCACACCTCATAACCCAGACCAATACAGCCATAAACCCACACCTCATAACCCAGACCAATACAGCCATAAACACACACCTCATAACCCAGACCAATACAGCCATGGATGCACACCTCATAACCCAGACCAATACAGCCATAAACACACACCTCATAACCCAGACCAATACAGCCATAAACACACACCTCAAATCCCAGACCAATACAGCCATAAACACACACCTCATAACCCAGACCAATACAGCCATAAACACACACCTCATAACCCAGACCAATACAGCCATGGATGCACACCTCATAACCCAGACCAATACAGCCATAAACACACACCTCATAACCCAGACCAATACAGCCATAAACACACACCTCATAACCCAGACCAATACAGCCATAAACACACACCTCATAACCCAGACCAATACAGCCATAAACGCACATCTCATAACCCAGACCAATACAGCCATAAACACACACCTCATAACCCAGACCAATACAGCCATGAACACACACCTCATATCACAGACCAATACAGCCATAAACACACACCTCATAACCCAGACCAATACAGCCATAAACACACACCTCATAACCCAGACCAATACAGCCATAAACACACACCTCATATCCCAGACCAATACAGCCATAAACACACACCTCATAACCCAGACCAATACAGCCATAAACACACACCTCATAACCCAGACCAATACAGCCATGGATGCACACCTCATAACCCAGACCAATACAGCCATAAACACACACCTCATAACCTAAACCAATACAGCCATGGATGCACACCTCATAACCCAGACCAATACAGCCATAAACACACACCTCATAACCCAGACCAATACAGCCATAAACACACACCTCATAACCCAGACCAATACAGCCATAAACACACACCTCATAACCCAGACCAATACAGCCATAAACACACACCTCATAACCCAGACCAATACAGCCATAAACGCACATCTCATAACCCAGACCAATACAGCCATAAACACACACCTCATAACCCAGACCAATACAGCCATAAACCCACACCTCATAACCCAGACCAATACAGCCATGGATGCACACCTCATATCCCAGACCAATACAGCCATAAACACACACCACATAACCCAGACCAATACAGCCATGGATGCACACCTCATAACCCAGACCAATACAGCCATAAACACACCTCATATCCCAGACCAATACAGACATGGATGCAAACCTCATAACCCAGACCAATACAGCCATAAACACACACCTCATATCCCAGACCAATATAGCCATGGATGCACACCTCATAACCCAGACCAATACAGCCATAAACACACACCTCATAACCCAGACCAATACAGCCATAAACACACACCTCATAACCCAGACCAATACAGCCATGGATGCACACCTCATAACCCAGACCAATACAGCCATAAACGCACACCACATAACCCTGACCAATACAGCCATAAACACACACCACATAACCCTGACCAATACAGCCATGGATGCACACCTCATAACCCAGACCAATACAGCCATAAACACACCTCATAACCCAGACCAATACAGCCATAAACACACACCTCATAACCCAGACCAATACAGCCATAAACACACCTCATATCCCAGACCAATACAGCCATGGATGCAAGCCTCATAACCCAGACCAATACAGCCATAAACACACAACTCATAACCCAGACCAATACAGCCATGGATGCACACCTCATATCCCAGACCAATACAGCCATAAACACACACCACATAACCCAGACCAATACAGCCATGGATGCACACCTCATAACCCAGACTAATACAGCCATAAACACACCTCATAACCCAGACCAATACAGCCATGGATGCAAACCTCAGAACCCAGACCAATACAGCCATAAACACACACCTCATATCCCAGACCAATACAGCCATGGATGCACACCTCATAACCCAGACCAATACAGCCATAAACACACACCTCATAACCCAGACCAATACAGCCATAAACACACACCTCATAACCCAGACCAATACAGCCATAAACACACACCTCATAACCCAGACCAATACAGCCATAAACCCACACCTCATAACCCAGACCAATACAGCCATGGATGCACACCTCATAACCCAGACCAATACAGCCATAAACACACACCACATAACCCTGACCAATACAGCCATGGATGCACACCTCATAACCCAGACCAATACAGCCATAAACACACCTCATAACCCAGACCAATACAGCCATAAACACACCTCATAACCCAGACCAATACAGCCATAAACACACACCTCATAGCCCAGACCAATACAGCCATAAACACACACCTCATAACCCAGACCAATACAGCCATAAACCCACACCTCATAACCCAGACCAATACAGCCATGGATGCACACCTCATAACCCAGACCAATACAGCCATAAACGCACACCTCATAACCCAGACCAATACAGCCATAAACACACACCTCATAACCCAGACCAATACAGCCATAAACACACCTCATATCCCAGACCAATACAGCCATGGATGCAAGCTTCATAACCCAGACCAATACGGCCATAAACCCACACCTCATAACCCAGACCAATATAGCCATAAACACACACCTCATATCCCAGACCAATACAGCCATAAACACATACCTCATAACCCAGACCAATACAGCCATAAACACACACCTCATAACCCAGACCAATACAGCCATGGATGCACACCTCATAACCCAGACCAATACAGCCATAAACACACACCTCATAACCCAGACCAATACAGCCATGGATGCACACCTCATAACCCAGACCAATACAGCCATGGATGCACACCTCATATCCCAGACCAATACAGCCATAAACACACACCACATAACCCAGACCAATACAGCCATGGATGCACACCTCATAACCCAGACCAATACAGCCATAAACACACCTCATAACCCAGACCAATACAGCCATGGATGCACACCTCATAACCCAGACCAATACAGCCATAAACACACACCTCATAACCCAGACCAATACAGCCATAAACACACACCTCATAACCCAGACCAATACAGCCATAAACCCACACCTCATAACCCAGACCAATACAGCCATGGAAGCACACCTCATAACCCAGACCAATACAGCCATAAACACACACCACATAACCCTGACCAATACAGCCATGGATGCACACCTCATAACCCAGACCAATACAGCCATGGATGCACACCTCATAACCCAGACCAATACAGCCATAAACGCACACCTCATAACCCAGACCAATACAGCCATAAACACACACCTCATAACCCAGACCAATACAGCCATAAACACACCTCATATCCCAGACCAATACAGCCATGGATGCAAGCTTCATAACCCAGACCAATACGGCCATAAACCCACACCTCATAACCCAGACCAATATAGCCATAAACACACACCTCATATCCCAGACCAATACAGCCATAAACACATACCTCATAACCCAGACCAATACAGCCATAAACACACACCTCATAACCCAGACCAATACAGCCATGGATGCACACCTCATAACCCAGACCAATACAGCCATAAACACACACCTCATAACCCAGACCAATACAGCCATGGATGCACACCTCATAACCCAGACCAATACAGCCATAAACACACACCTCATAACCCAGACCAATACAGCCATAAACACACACCTCATAACCCAGACCAATACAGCCATGGATGCACACCTCATAACCCAGACCAATACAGCCATAAACACACACCTCATAACCCAGACCAATACAACCATAAACACACACCTCATAACCCAGACCAATACAGCCATAAACACAAACCTCATAACCCAGACCAATACAGCCATAAACGCACATCTCATAACCCAGACCAATACAGCCATAAACACACACCTCATAACCCAGACCAATACAGCCATAAACGCACACCTCATAACCCAGACCAATACAGCCATAAACCCACACCTCATAACCCAGACCAATACAGCCATAAACGCACACCTCATAACCCAGACCAATACAGCCATAAACGCACACCTCATAACCCAGACCAATACAGCCACAAACACACACCTCATAACCCAGACCAATACAGCCATAAACACACACCTCATAACCCAGACCAATACAGCCATAAACACACACCTCATAACCCAGACCAATACAGCCATAAACACACACCTCATAACTCAGACCAATACAGCCATGGATGCACACCTCATAACCCAGACCAATACAGCCATAAACACACACCTCATAACCCAGACCAATACAGCCATAAACACACACCTCATATCCCAGACCAATACAGCCATAAACACACACCTCATAACGCAGACCAATACAGCCATAAACACACACCTCATAACCCAGACCAATACAGCCATGGTTGCACACCTCATAACCCAGACCAATACAGCCATAAACACACACCTCATAACCCAGACCAATACAGCCATAAACACACACCTCATAACCCAGACCAATACAGCCATAAACACACACCTCATAACCCAGACCAATACAGCCATAAACACACACCTCATAACCCAGACCAATACAGCCATAAACACACACCTCATAACCCAGACCAATACAGCCATGGTTGCACACCTCATAACCCAGACCAATACAGCCATAAACACACACCTCATAACCCAGACCAATACAGCCATAAACACACACCTCATAACCCAGACCAATACAGCCATAAACCCACACCTCATAACCCAGACCAATACAGCCATGGATGCACACCTCATAACCCAGACCAATACAGCCATAAACACACACCACATAACCCTGACCAATACAGCCATGGATGCACACCTCATAACCCAGACCAATACAGCCATAAACACACCTCATAACCCAGACCAATACAGCCATAAACACACACCTCATAGCCCAGACCAATACAGCCATAAACACACACCTCATAACCCAGACCAATACAGCCATAAACCCACACCTCATAACCCAGACCAATACAGCCATGGATGCACACCTCATAACCCAGACCAATACAGCCATAAACGCACACCTCATAACCCAGACCAATACAGCCATAAACACACACCTCATAACCCAGACCAATACAGCCATAAACACACCTCATATCCCAGACCAATACAGCCATGGATGCAAGCTTCATAACCCAGACCAATACAGCCATAAACACACACCTCATAACCCAGACCAATATAGCCATAAACACACACCTCATATCCCAGACCAATACAGCCATAAACACATACCTCATAACCCAGACCAATACAGCCATAAACACACACCTCATAACCCAGACCAATACAGCCATGGATGCACACCTCATAACCCAGACCAATACAGCCATAAACACACACCTCATAACCCAGACCAATACAGCCATAAACGCACATCTCATAACCCAGACCAATACAGCCATAAACACACACCTCATAACCCAGACCAATACAGCCATAAACACACACCTCATAACCCAGACCAATACAGCCATAAACACACACCTCATAACCCAGACCAATACAGCCATAAACACACACCTCATAACCCAGACCAATACAGCCATAAACGCACATCTCATAACCCAGACCAATACAGCCATAAACACACACCTCATAACCCAGACCAATACAGCCATAAACGCACACCTCATAACCCAGACCAATACAGCCATAAACCCACACCTCATAACCCAGACCAATACAGCCATAAACGCACACCTCATAACCCAGACCAATACAGCCATAAACGCACACCTCATAACCCAGACCAATACAGCGACAAACACACACCTCATAACCCAGACCAATACAGCCATAAACACACACCTCATAACCCAGACCAATACAGCCATAAACACACACCTCATAACCCAGACCAATACAGCCATAAACACACACCTCATAACTCAGACCAATACAGCCATGGATGCACACCTCATAACCCAGACCAATACAGCCATAAACACACACCTCATAACCCAGACCAATACAGCCATAAACACACACCTCATATCCCAGACCAATACAGCCATGGTTGCACACCTCATAACGCAGACCAATACAGCCATAAACACACACCTCATAACCCAGACCAATACAGCCATGGTTGCACACCTCATAACCCAGACCAATACAGCCATAAACACACACCTCATAACCCAGACCAATACAGCCATAAACACACACCTCATAACCCAGACCAATACAGCCATAAACACACACCTCATAACCCAGACCAATACAGCCATAAACACACACCTCATAACCCAGACCAATACAGCCATAAACACACACCTCATAACCCAGACCAATACAGCCATGGTTGCACACCTCATAACCCAGACCAATACAGCCATAAACACACACCTCATAACCCAGACCAATACAGCCATGGTTGCACACCACAGAACAGTGATAGGAGCAGTCAGGTGAAAGGCCATGGAGCATATGTAGAAGTATACTATAAATTCACTCTTACTCTTACAGTTCTATGTTCACTTTATCTATTTTGTATATAATGTATGTAAACTTTGTGTGAATTCCTCTGTATTCTGTCTCTAAATGTTGTCTATCACTAGCAGCACCATATCGTCAAGTAACATTCTGAGTATGTGTAAATCACAGGAGGTTGGTGGCACTTTAATTGGGGAGGACGGGCTCGTGGTAATGGCTGGAGTGGAATAGTATCAAATACATCAAACACATGTCTTCCATTTGTTCCAGACATTATTATGAGCCATCCTCCCCTCACCAGCCTGCTGTGGTATAAATGCTCTTGGCGAATAAATGTCATTCTTATTCTGAATTGTTATTTCTATTTAAACCATATGGGGGTGCCCCTTTCCCCTTATTTTCCCCGTTGTGGCGCAATGGATTATGCCGTGTGTGCATTTTATCATATCATGTCCATGTTCATGCAAGAGCGTACAAAATGCAATGTATAGCTTTGGTTACAATTCATTAAAATAGTGTTCTGTTTTTATCAGAATATACACTTACAAAATATAGCTTACATTGTCTAATTTGTATACACTTTTTGACAGTTTAGAAGGTCAATATAACAGTTCTGACATACAAACAATTGAATTTACACAACATTTGAACATTTTCATATCATTTCATATTATAACAGTAATCTCAAAAGACTGAAAGTCACTGAAAAGTTGATTAGGAACTAAATGTACAGTTAATTATATTATTGACAAATACAGTATACTCCAGTCTGTGTATTTGTAAAGCAACATCGCAACACGTGAACATTAATATTAACAGACAATCATGTGTTCCAGACACAGTCCACTACTAAGAAGTGCACTTTGAGTAACACATACTGTATATAAAGTACATGCTGATTGGCAAATCTCTTGCTCCATATTCAGTGATGAGCCTAGGAAAAGCTCAAATACACTCACAATTACACCACGATGAGAGAGGCTCTGAGTTTAGGAATAATCTAATGATTTATAAAGATGCTACAATTTACACAGATTATTCAACTTCAAGACTACCGAACTGGAGTGAAAACCTATGGCACTGAATAGGGGAGGAAACATTGAGCATTTTACACATTTACAAACATAGAGCAGAATGCAAACTTGAGATCCAAATTCAAGTTTTTTCATTTAAGAGGTTACAGGTGTAGATCTCAAATTCGGATTTGGCCCATAGAAAAGGCTTTCTGCTATTTTTTGGGCTGCATTCATGGTGGACAAACAGTATGTTTTGTTTGTTTGGTTATTCGGTGGTGGGGGCGGGTGCTGTTCACTCAGAGTGGGGATTCGGCTGTATGTCTGTGTGGGAGGGGTGGAGCCAGGAGGAGGGAGGGGCTAGGAGAGGACTTCTCTGCAACCTGAGGCGGAGACGGGATAGGAGTGTCTGGAGACGGTGCAGAGAGAGAGAGAGAGAGGGATAGAGATAGAGAGAGAGAGAGAGAGAGAGAGAGAGAGATATGAGCCTCACACCAGAGGGGCAGAAACAGTAATATGGAGCAGTCATGGTGGAATATAATGAATGCTTGCCTGTGAATGCTCATGAATCTTACCTACCGGAGAAACAACTGCGTGCTTGCTTGTGTGTGTAGGTGTGTATTTTACCTATCTGAGTAGTGTGTGTAGCAGGCATAGTGCTGATGACCAGTGTGTGTAGGTGTGTATTTTACCTACCTGAGTAGTGTGTGTAGCAGGCATAGTGCTGATGACCAGTGTGTGTAGATGTGTATTTTACCTATCTGAGTAGTGTGTGTAGCAGGCATAGTGCTGATGACCAGTGTGTGTAGGTGTGTATTTTACCTATCTGAGTAGTGTGTGTAGCAGGCATAGTGCTGATGACCAGTGTGTGTAGGTGTGTATTTTACCTATCTGAGTAGTGTGTGTAGCAGGCATAGTGCTGATGACCAGTGTGTGTAGGTGTGTATTTTACCTACCTGAGTAGTGTGTGTAGCAGGCATAGTGCTGATGACCAGTGTGTGTAGGTGTGTATTTTACCTACCTGAGTAGTGTGTGTAGCAGGCATAGTGCTGATGACCAGTGTGTGTGGGTGTGTATTTTACCTATCTGAGTAGTGTGTGTAGCAGGCATAGTGCTGATGACCAGTGTGTGTAGGTGTGTATTTTACCTATCTGAGTAGTGTGTGTAGCAGGCATAGTGCTGATGACCAGTGTGTGTGGGTGTGTATTTTACCTATCTGAGTAGTGTGTGTAGCAGGCATAGTGCTGATAACCAGTGTGTGTAGGTGTGTATTTTACCTATCTGAGTAGTGTGTGTAGCAGGCATAGTGCTGATGACCAGTGTGTGTGGGTGTGTATTTTACCTATCTGAGTAGTGTGTGTAGCAGGCATAGTGCTGATAACCAGTGTGTGTAGGTGTGTATTTTACCTATCTGAGTAGTGTGTGTAGCAGGCATAGTGCTGATGACCAGTGTGTGTAGGTGTGTATTTTACCTATCTGAGTAGTGTGTGTAGCAGGCATAGTGCTGATAACCAGTGTGTGTAGGTGTGTATTTTACCTATCTGAGTAGTGTGTGTAGCAGGCATAGTGCTGATGACCAGTGTGTGTCCAGTCAGAGGGTCCTGGGCTAACTGGGTGTGTCCTGGGTGGTGCAGGTGGGCGGGCTCTGCCGCCAGACCTGGAGATAAACAGACAAACCAGCCAATCAGGACACAGGAAAATATATTTGCTTGTGTCCACCGTTAATGTACACTCTACTACCCACCTCCAAGTAGCGTCATAACATCTGTATTGCTTATCAATAATATTGATGGTATGTTACAAGGGTTGGGGAGTAACGAATTACATGTAATCCGTTACATGTAAGGGATTACATAAAACAGTAACTGTAATCCGTTACGTTACCAGCAAAAATATTGTAATCAGATTACAGATACTTTTGAAAAACTAAGATGATTACTTTAAGTTTATTCCACCTAAGCGAGTCTGACCACAAGTCAGGGGCCACTATGATGATACACCAAATGTGATGGATCGTGGAAAAGAGCAGGAATGGACTTTTGTAGGCTACAGTCCAAGCTATGTCTTCCAATAGTACGACTGCTGTCGGCATCCATAGATTATCCAACTTGATTAAACACTTGGAGGTAAGGATGACAGCAGTGGTGTAGTCTATGGCAATACGGATATGACTTATTATTGATATCTAACGTAAACTCACTCACTTTTGTACATCGCCTTGGTCCGTACAATTGACCTTATTTTAGCGCCAAAAAACGTAATACTTCCAGATCAACTGTAATGTTAACACCATTGTAAAGCACAATTTCTCCCCTTTCCAACAAAATCCACGCTGAGACCTCCACGCTGCCCGTTTCTGCATGATTCAAGAAGGCAATGAGCTCCGTCGGGTCTTTTTAAAAATGGCGGATGGGGAAGTGAAACTAATGCATGATAGTGAGAAGGAGAGATGTCGTGAAGGGAAACTGCTTTTTATCACTCGATCTGTCCAACTTATCACCTTATCGCCTCTAAAATGTCAATAAAATACTATAAAGAGTTTATATAATGTGTCATTACATACCTATTTGAAGGTTTGTGTCGAATTTGAATCGGATTTTTAGGGCGGTGCTACAGTGATCTTCAGAAGTAAACAGCGGCTTTTGAGAGTCATGATCGCTTGCAGTGACGACGCAAAAAATGACTAGGTATCCCCCCTTACCCCCGTCACTGTCCATTACTTGTTTTTAAACGATGAGAGAAGTGCTACACCTGGTGGAGAGAGATTGTCAGACAGAAATAGTTGCTTTATGTGTGCTGTTCGTTACGGCATGACACGTCACGATGTAACGGAGGGTCACTTTTTTCTACTTTTCTCCAGTACTATAGAGCCATTACCATGTTGATCAACACTTGAATAGAAACGTAGTTCACACCCCAGATTTTGAAGTCAACACAGTCGCTACAGTCCCATTCGTTTTCTTTGCAGCCTCGTTTGAATGTCGCGGTTGTGCACATTTGTACGGAATGGGGTGAGTTTACGTTACATAGCGCATTGATATGAATCACACTACTGCTCTCTCATTTAGCTATTTGCGTCTTATGGATTGTGGTTGTTGTGGATGGCTGTTCACAAATCTAAATGTGTATTTGAACCCAATAATGGTTAAATTCAAGAAGTTTAAATGGCCTATCAATCATTTTTTTGAAACCAGTGGACAGCCAGTGAAACATGTGTTCTTGCAACAGCTGCATAGTGCGGATCCCAGCCTATGGAATAAAAGTGGGGCTTTTATTGCTCAATCTAATTCATGCTGATGAATAAATAAAATATTTTTGGCTAATCTATACTTCCATATCTCCAGATCAAGGGGTATAACATTTATTGGAAAGACTGGAATTCTAATCGGATTATTATTATATGTAGGGGCGGCAGGTAGCCTAGTGGTTACAGCGTTAGGCCAGTAACCAAAACGTTGCTAGATCGAATCCCTGAGTTAACAAGGTAAAAATCTGACGTTCTGCCCCTGTTCCTAGGCCGTCATTGTAAATAAGAATTTGTTCTTAACTGACTTGCCTAGTAAAATAAGAATAAAATGATCATGAATAAATGTAGTAGAAAGCGATGGGCTAAAAGAAGCCTACATAACCAACTCAGATAACATGTGAGAGAGCAGATGAGCTTAAAAAAAATAAAAAATAATAAGAATAATAATTTAAAAAAGCTTAAAAATAGATAGATTTAGAGTTAGACAAACTTAGTTTTTTGGCAGGGACATATACAGGATTCTACCCTAAACAACATAACCCTCACTATGTCACCAGGACATATACAGGATGCTACCATAAACAACATAACCCTCACTATGTCACCAGGACATATATAGGATGCTACCATAAACAACATAACCCTCACTATGTCACCAGGACATTACATTTAAGTAATTTAGCAGACGCTCTTATATAGAGCGACTTACAGTAGTGTATGCATACATTTCATAATTTTTTCTCCCCCCCGTACTGGTCCCCCGTGGGAATCGAACCCACAACCCTGGCGTTGCAAACACCATGCTCTACCAACTGAGCCACACGGGACCCAGGTGTGAAGTGAGAGGTGTCGAAGCCTTTGAGCCCAACAAACAGCAAGCTACCCCACCCAGATCCAGAGGCCTTGAAGCCCCCTCCTGCTGTTCAAAGACCATTTTCTACAAGAAATCTGCCTCCAGAAATATAAGCTTCTCCCAAGTGGGTGGGACACCTACTCCCATTGCCTGCTGCACTGCTGCTTGGATTCCACCTGTCGATCTGTTCACCGTCTGCCCTGGCCTGTCTCCCCCTGTCTGGTACAGGTACACCCCCCCAACTACCTCTCTCAAAGAGTGCAATGTATAAAGTCAGAAAATCTGCTGTCTCAGCCACTGCCTGTCACCAAGGGAGTGCCCCAAGGCTCAATCCTAGACCCCATAGCTCAGGCAGTAGGAAGCTCTCTCATACATTTATATGCAGATGATACAGTCTTATACTCAGCTGGCCCCTCCCCGGATTTTGTGTTAAATGCTCTACAACAAAGCTTTCTTAGTGTCCAACAAGCTTTCTCTACCCTTAACCTTGTTCTGAACACCTCCAAAACAAAGGTTATGTGGTTTGGTAAGAAGAATGCCCTTCTCCCCACAGGTGTGATTACTACCTCTGTGGGTTTAGAACTTGAGGTAGTCGCCTCATAAAAGTACATGGGAGTATGGCTCGTCTTTTCAGTTCGCTGCAGCTAGCGACTGGAACGAGCTGCAACAAACACTCAAACTGGACAGTTTTATCTCAATCTCTTCATTCAAAGACTCAATAATGGACACTCTTACTGACAGTTGTTGCTGCTTTGTGTGATGTATTGTTGTCTCTACCTTCTTGCACTTTGTGCTGTTGTCTGTGCCCAATAATGTTTGTACCATGTTTTATGCTGCTACCATGTTGTGTTGCTACCATGTTGTTGTCATGTTGTATTGCTACCATGCTGTGTTGTCATGTGTTGCTGCCTTGCTATGTTGTTGTCTTAGGTCTCTCTTTATGTAGTGTTGTGTTGTCTCTCTTGTCATGATGTGTGTTTTGTCCTATATTTGTATGTTATTTTTATTTTTTTATTTAATCCCAGCCCCAACCCCGCAGATCTTTTGCCCTTTGGTAGGCCGTCGTTGTAAATAAGAATTTTTCTTCATTGACTTGCCTAGTTAAATAAACGTTAAATAAATCAAATAAATAAAGTAAAATTCAACATCCATATAAGGCCAGCTATGTAAACTTTAACATTGATTTATCCTGCAATAGATGTAGTTCAATTGGTAATATGTATATTTGTCTTCTAATTTCTCTTAAGGGGAAAGTAGTCTAAAAGTAACAGAATGTAATCAGATTACGTTACTGAGTTTGGGTAATTTAAAAGTGACATTACTGATTACAATTACTGTAATGGATTATATTTAGAAAGTAACCTACCCAACCCTGTATGTTATCATACATAGACTCACCTCCCAGCAGCATCTCGTGCAGAAGGTTGTCTATCTTGGCCAGGCCACAGAGTTTAACAAACTGCAGTTGTTCTATCATCTGCCAGGTGATGGACTGTAGAGTAGGAAGCAGTAGCAGCAGCTCTCCAAACCTCCCTCTGGAGTCATACTGACGGTCGTTAATATAGTCCTCTAGACTCATCTGGACTTGCAGACGCATCGCCTTGATCTTAGACGGGTCACGCAGAGACTTGGCATCTGGAGAGAAGGAGGGGTGGAACGATGATGGAAGGAGAGAAAGGATACGTGAATCAAATCAAATCAAACTTTATTTGTCACATATGTGTAGGCCTTACCGTGAAATGCTTACTTACAAGCCCTTAACCAACAATCCAGTTCAAGAAAGAGTAAAGAAAATATTTAACAAACAAACTAAAGTAAAAAATAAAAAGTAACACAATAAAATAACAATAACGAGGCTATATACAGGGGGTACCGGTAACGAGTCAATGTGCAGGGTACAGGTTAGTCAAGGTAATTTGTACATGTAGGTAGGGGTGAAGTGTTTATGCATAGAAAATAAACAGCGAGTAGCAGCAGTTAAAAAATAAATGGGGGGGTGTCAATGTAAATAGTCCGGGTGGTGATTTTATTAATTGTTCAGCAGCCTTATGGCTTGGGGGTAGAAGCTGTTAAGGAACCTTTTGGTCCTAGACTTGGCACTCCGGTACTGCTTGCCATGTGGTAGCAGAGTGAACAGTCTATGACTTGGGTGACTGGAGTCTGTGACAATTTTTGGGGCTTTCCTCTGACACCGCCTTGTATACAGTTGAAGTCGGAAGATTACATACACTTAGGTTGGAGTCATTAAAACTTATTTTTCAACCACTCAAACTATAGTTTTGGCAAGTCGGTTAGAACATCTACTTTGTGCATGACACAAGTAATTTTTCCAACAATTGTTTGCAGACAGATTATTTCACTTATAATTCACTGTATCACAATTCCAGTGGGTCAGACGTTTACATTCACTAAGTTGACTGTACCTTTAAACAGCTTGAAAAATTCCAGGAAATGATGTCATAGCTTTAGAAGCTTCTGATAGGCTAATTGACATCCTTTGAATCAATTGGAGGTGTACCTGTGGATGTATTTCAAGGCCTACCTTCAAACTCAGTGCCTCTTTGCTTGACATCATGGGAAAATAAAAAGAAATCAGCCAAGACCTCAGAAAAAAAAATTGTATCCCTCCACAAGTCTGGTTTATCATTTGGAGCAATTTCCAAACGCCTGAAGGTACCACGTTCATCTGTACAAACAATATTACGCAAGTATAAACACCATTGGACCACGCAGCCGTCATACCGCTCAGGAAGGAGACGTGTTCTGTCTCCTAGAGATGAATGTACTTTGGTGCTAAAAGTGCAAATCAATCCCAGAACAACAGCAAAGGACATTGTGAAGATGCTGGATGAAACCGGTACAAAAGTATCTATAGCCACAGTAAAACGAGTCCTATATCGACCTGAAAGGCCGCTCAGCAAGGAAGAAGCCACTGCTCCAAAACCGCCAAAAAAAAGCCAGACTACGGTTTGCAACTGCACATGGGGACAAAAGTCCGTACTTTTTGGAGAAATGTCCTCTGGTCTGATGAAACAAAAATATAACTGTTTGGCCATAATGACCATCGTTATGTTTGGAGGAAAAGGGGGGAGGCTTGCAAGCCAAAGAACACCATCCCAACTGTGAAGCACAGGGGTCGCAGAATCATGTTGTGGGGTGCTTTGCTGCCGGAGGGACTGGTGCACTTCACAAAATAGATGGCATCATAAGGTAGGAAAATTATATGGATATATTGAAGCAACATCTCAAGACATCAGTCAGGAAGTTAAAGCTTGGTCGCAAATGGGTCTTCCAAATGGACAATGGCCCCAAGCATACTTCCAAAGTTGTGGCAAAATGGCTTAAGGACAACAAAGTCAAGGTATTGGAGTGGCCATCACAAAGCCCTGACCTCAATCCTATAGAACATTTGTGGGCAGAACTGAAAAAGCTTGTGCGAGCAAGGAGGCCTACAAACTTGACTGAGTTACACTAGCTCTGTCAGGAGGTATGGGCCAAAATTCACCTAACTTATTGTGGGAAGCTTGTGGAAGGCTACCGAAACATTTGACCCAAGTTAAACAATTTAAAGGCAATGCTACCAAATACTAATTGAGTGTATGTAAACTTCTGACCCACTGGGAATGTGATGAAAGAAATAAAAGCTGAAAGAAATCATTCTCTCTACTATTATTCTGACATTTAACATTCTTAAAAAAAAGTGGTGATCCTACCTGACGTAGGACAGGGAATGTTTACTAGGATTAAAAGTCAGGAATTGTGAAAAACTGAGTTTTAAATGTATTTGGCTAAGGTGTATGTAAACATCTGAATGTAATGGTGCAGTTGTATAACTTTTTGAGGATCTGGTGACCCATGCCAATTCTTTTTAGTCTCCTGAGGGGGAAAAGGTGTTGTCGTGCCCTCTTTACGGCTGTCTTGGTGTGTTTGGACCATGATTGTTTGTTGGTGATGTGGACACCAAGGAACTAGAAACTCTCGACCCGCTCCACTACAGCCCCGTCGATGTTAATGGGGGCCTGTTCGGCCCGCCTTTTCCTGTAGTCCACAATCAGATCCTTTGTCTTGTTCATATTGAGGGAGAGGTTGTTGTCCTGGCACCACACTGCCAGGTCTCTGACCTCCTCCCTATAGACTGTCTCATCGTTGTCGGTAATCAGGCTTACCACTGTTGTGTCGTCAGCAAACTTAATGATGGTGTTGGAGTCGTGTTTAGCCATGCAGTCATGCGTGTACAGGAGGGGACTAAGCACACACCCCTGAGGGGACCCAGTGTTGAGGATCAGCGTGGCAGACGTGTTGTTGCCTACTCTTACCACCTGGGGGCGGCCCGTCAGGAAGTCCAGGATCCAGTTGCAGAGGGAGGTGTTTAGTCCCAGGGTCCTTAGCTTAGTGATGAGCTTTGTGGGCACTAACGCTGAGCTTTAGTCAATGAACAGCATTCTCACATAGGTGTTCCTTTTGTCCAGGTGGGAAAGGGCAGTGTGGAGTGCAATTGAGATTGCGTCATCTGTGGATCTGTTGGGGCGGAATGCGAATTGGAGTGGGTCTAAGGTATCCGGGATGATGCTGTTAATGAGATTCCCTTTGTAGTCCGTAATAGTTTTCATGCCTTGCCACATCCGACGAGCGTCAGAGCCGGTGTTGTAGGATTCTATCTTAATCCTGTATTGACACTTCGCCTGTTTGATGGTTTGTCTGAGGGCATCGCGGGATTTCTTATAAGCGTCCGGATTAATGCTTTAAGCACCAGCTGTCAGAGCAGCTCACAGATCTCTGCACCTGTACATAGCCCATCTTTAATTGAGCCCAAACTACTACCTTTTCCCCTACTGTATTTATTTATTTTATTTATTTTGCTCCTTTGCACCATATTATTTATATTTTAACTTTTAACTTTCTTCAAACTACAAATCTACCATTCCAGTGTTTTTTCTTGCCATACTTTATTTACTTTGCCACCATGGCATTTTTTTGCCTTTACCTCCATTATCTCACATCATTTGCTCACATTGTATATAGTCTTATTTTTTTTCTACTGCATCATTGATTGTATGTTGTTTTACTCCATGTGTAACTCTGTGTTTTTGTATGTTGTCGAACTGCTTTGCTTTATCTTGGCCAGGTCGCAATTGTAAATGAGAACTTGTTCTCAACTTGCCTACCTGGTTAAATAAAGGTGAAATAAAATAAAATAAAAAATTAGTGTCCCGCTCCTTGAAATTGGTTGCTCTAGCCTTTAGCTCAATGCGGATGTTGCCTGTAATCCATGGCTTCTGGTTGGGATATGTACGTACGGTCACTGTGGGGATGACATCATTGATGCAGCTATTGATGAAGCCGATGACTGAGGTGGTGTACTCCTCAATGCCATTGGATGAATCCCGGAACATATTCCAGTCTGTGCTAGCAAAACAGTTCTGTAGCGTAGCATCCGCGTCATCTGACCATTTCCATATTGAGCGAGTCACTGGTACTTCCTGCTTTAGTTTTTGCTTGTAAGCAGGAATCAGGATGATAGAATTATGGTCAGATTTGCCAAATGGAGGGCGAGAGAGAGCATTGTATGCGTCTCTGTGTGTGGAGTAAAGGTGGTGTAGGGTTTTTTTTCCCTCTGGTTGCACATGTGACATGCTGGTAGAAATGAGATAAAACGTATTTAAGTTTGCCTGCATTAAAGTCCCCGGCCACTAGGAGTGCCGCTTCTGGATGAGCATTTTCTTGTTTGCTTATGGCCTTATACAGCTGGTTGAGTGCGGTCTTAGTGCCAGCATCGGTTTGTGGTGGTAAATAGACGGCTATGAAAAATATAGATGAGAACTCTCTTGGTAGATAGTGTGGTCGACAGCTTATCATGAGGTACTCTACCTCAGGCGAGCAATACCTCGAGACTTCTTTAATATTAGACATCGCACACCAGCTGTTATTGATAAATAGACACACACCCCCGTCCCTCGTCTTCCCAGACGTAGCTTCTCTGTCCTGCCGATGCATGGAAAATCCCGCCATCTCTTTATTATCCGTGTCGTTGTTCAGCCACGACTTGGGGAAACATAAGATATTACAGTTTTCAATGTTCCGTTGGTAGGATAGTCTTGATCATATAACATCCATTTTGTTTTCCAGTGATTGCACGTTGGCCAATAGAACGGATGGTAGTAGAGGTTTACTCAGTCGCCTACGGATTCTCAGAAGGCAGCCGACATCCGCCCTCTTTTTTCCATCTTTTCTTCACGCAAATATCCTTCGCGTTGGACTCATTAAAGAAAACATATTTGTACAGTTCGTGGTGAGTAATTGCTGTTCTGATGTCCAGAAGTTATTTTCGGTCATAAGAGACGGTAGCAGCAACAATATGTACAAAATAAGTGAAAAAATAAGTTACAAACAACGCAAAAAACGGACAAAATAGCACAGTTGGTTAGGAGCCCATAAAACGGCAGCCATCCCCTCCGGCGCCATTTTTGATATGATATGAAATGATATACGTGCAGGCTTTTGGCGTCTGCTGAAACAGAGGCAACAGAGAACAGTCACGTGTCAATGATTAACAAAACCATTCAAATCAGCTTTGTTTGGTTGAATACGGAAGCTATTGTGTGGTATGTGGGCGTGTAAAAGTGGAAGGCTGCCTGAGTCGGGGTTGTTAAAGTCCTTACCAGGGTCAAAGAAGACAATGGCCTTGAGAGCAGCATACTCATTGTCATCTATCTGGATGTCCTGGAAGGGCAGGACCAGCTCATCTAGAACACGGTTAGCTACACGACCGATGTCCGGCTCCGCACTGCTACCATGGATCACACACCCATTACCTGGAGAGGGAGAGAGGGGAAGGGGAGGGAAATGTGTGTTTTGGGAGAGGGGTAGGGGGGTTGAGTGTGTGTTTCTCCACATGTTGCGGGGGATGTATGTATGTGTGTGTGTGTGTGTGTGTGTGTGTGTGTGTGTGTGTGTGTGTGTGTGTGTGTGTGTGTGTGTGTGTGTGTGTGTGTGTGTGTGTATGCATTAGTGCCTGTGTCTATGTTGGTGAATGTACTTGAAGCATGTCACTTACAATCCCCATTTACATTACTTATCAATTATTTTCATAGTTTTACCATCTACAAATCATCTGTAGGTGGCGATCCACAAAAAGTGTCTTCCATGTCTTTCTGTCTGATAAAACATGTTTAAGTCAGAGGCCTCCAAATACTTGAGTCAATGATTATCTGATTGTATAACAGTCTTACAGGGCAACCGACCTGTTAGCCTTGATGTGTCAGCTTTAAATCAAGCTTAGCACGGCAGTATAGCAGGTTCTGATTGAGTGTTACTGAGGCATACAGGTGAGAGGTGATTGGTCAGTTCTTACCAAGAAGCAGGATGTCCTTATAAGGCATTGACCTCTTGGCGACCCCTAGTAGAAGGTGTTCCCCTGCATGAGCCCTGAGCAGACTCACCTGGACAAACACAGACACACAGAGACACAGACACAGGAAACACACACAGGGTGAGAAACAATGACATGAGTGACCGAACACAGGCTACAAACATATCTCAGTTCAAGACTCATTTGACTCTAAACCATTAGCTACGGACTGAAGCTAGGTCCATTACTTTGTGTTTCTGGAAGGTCACAAGCACATTCAAAAGGCTTTAGAAGAGTCATGGCATAACTTTGGTAACCACTGTTTTGCTTTAGTTCCAGTCACTACTAGGTGGTCATGTAGCTAAGCCCAGACTAGACAGGTTGTTTACCTGGTCATCCAGGGGCAGCTCACCGAAGGCAGGGATGTATTTGGCCCATTCCACCAGCACTAGCAGCTGTTGTCTCATGGAGTCACAGACATCACCCACACCAGCTGACTTCTGTTCTGACACATCTACTGCACCCCTGGGACTGGACACACTGATCTAGAGTGGGGAGAGAGAATGAGTAGTCATGCAGATGATTGGAAACACTGATGATGTGTGTGTGTACATGTGTGTTTTACCTGTTGAGACAGTGACTCTGCCTGGGCCAGAACAGTGATAGGTGGGAGATCCTGACTGTCCTGAATGTTTCTTCTGGAGCTGATACGATCTCTCTCATTCTGAACCGCTGAAATACACACACACACACACACACACACACACACACACACACACACACACACACACACACACACACACACACACACACACACACACACACACACATCAGATCCGAGCTATTAGTATGATATTACCATGTTACCATTTCCAGAATCTAAGGTATAGGACTGAGAAACACATATATTCAAGTCCCAGTTTGCTACAATATCATAATAATCATTTGAATAGCTGACTTTTAGTTCAGACCAATGCAGGAGAACAGGCTGTGTAGAGAGGTGAAGTCAAAAGTTAACCAATAGCAGCCCTGAACAACATGTCTGAAAGGCACATGATTGGGTGTCATAAAGCTCGCTGCCAAGGTTACAGGGCCCATAAACACACACACACACAAACACACACAATCCTTTTCTGATATCCGTCATAAACACAGTGTTCTCTGAATAATCATGTTTAGTTTATGGCAACGCTGGTTTCAGCCTCCCAGCCCTGATGCCCTCCTCACACTGACTGCTTGATTTGTTTCATTTGTGAGTACAGAGCTAGTGCTGGAACAAAAGCCTGCACATTGATGGAGATGAGCTCCATTTCTATTGGTATTCAGTAATACTGATGGTTCTGGTTTGATGTGGCCAACCTTCTTTCTTCATGCCAGCTCTGAAACACTTGTGGAGCCTGCAGAACCGACACTGGTTCCTCTTGTCCTTGTCCACCACACACTGACGGTTAAACCTGGAGACGCACAGACAGATTACTGTCAATGTCTTAACTCTATGGGCCTACCTTGTCCTTCTGTTCATTGCAATATGACTACACTCTTAGAAAAAAGGGTTCCAAAAGGGGTTTTCAGCTGTCCCCATAGGAGCACCCTTTTTGGTTCCAGGTAGAACCCTTTTGGGTTCCAGGTAGAACCCTCTGTGGAAAGTCATGGAACCCCAAAAGGTTCTACCTGGCACCAAAAAGGGTTCCGAAGAACCCTTGTCGGTTCTAGATAGCACCTTTTTCTAAGAGTGTACTGTACCTGCAGGAGTGTAATGCTAATATTGTGTCTGTTAGTGTAGACATAGGCTCTGGTAGCTGCAGCTATAGGCTGAAAACACAAACACACACTCCCCTACCTGCAGGAGTAGATGTGGTTCTTGCGTATGGAGCGTCTGAAGAAGCCTTTACATCCATCACAGCTGGAGGCTCCATAGTGTTTCCCTGTAGCCTTGTCTCCACATATGGCACAGTTAGAGTTCCCAACATCTGCCTGGGACAGGCCCGGCTCCGCTGGCATACTGTCTGGAACACACATTATCCAAAGACTGGGTTAGACCGCTGAGCTGAAGTCTATAGGTATAAGTGCAGGGAGCTAATACACGTTTTATGGCCTCAGAAAAGGTTACTCATCATGCATGTACACACACACACACACACACACACACACACACACACACACACACACACACACACACACACACACACACACACGCGTACACACGCATCCTCCTGGCATCAGAAAACCTCCTCAATTGAAATAGAGAATCAATCATTCCTTTGTGCATGTGAAATCAAGGCATCTTGACAAAGGAAGAGAAGGACTCAGTGGGGATTCAGATCTGTACTAGCTGACTGGTATCTGTATGGTGACAGATAGGGAATTGGCTTGATTAGGAAAGCCTTTGGTGCTTTTATCTGGGATACATGTGAAGGACAGCAATAATATTAAACCTCACTCCAAAACCATGCAGAGTTAGGGTTGATCTAGTTTTTCTATATCTACATGGTTCCAGAGATGAGAAGAGCCTTAAAAACCCAAGTCCCAACCTCCACAGACCCAGACTTAGAACAAGAACCAGCGTATTGGAACATGGACCCAGACCCCATGTGATGTCAAGACCAAAACCATGAGATCAAGACTTATAAATATTGCAACAAAAACACACCAGAAATATGCTTGCATACACCAACCACGTCCAAGGTGGAGGAATACATCTTGACAATGCCAGAGAGAAGAAAGTCAGTGTTTGACCAACTTTCCTTTTATCCATCAACGTGTTGAGATGACTTCTCCTCTTCCTGTTGGCCCACAATAAACCTGTCTTCATGACACACTGTAGATTCACATCCTAACAGACCTCGTATCACTCATGGATTATTCATTCATGGATAAATGCAATATTTAACTGTTTTTTTAAGTGCAGTAATGAGTGTGAGTGTATAAGTAGAATGACAAACTACATGTCTACGTATGTAAACTATGCGTGTGTGTGTGTGTTTGTGTGCGTGTGGGTCCACTCACCTCCCCCACCATAGAGGACGTCAGCATGATCGAAGCCCAGGGTGCTGTACGTTGGGTCCAGTCCCTCACTGTAGTTGGCTACATCCATGTCCAACAGGGAGTTACTCACTGACGCAGATGGATACTTCATCCCTCGCTTTCTTTCCCTCTGTCTCTCTCTCTCACTCGCTCTATCCTTTTACTGGCTCTTCTCCCTCTCTCTTTTTCTCTGCCCGTCTTTCTCGCTGTCTCTGTTTATTTGTTCCAATTTCTTTCACTATCACTTTGTCTATTTCTTCTTCTTAACCGTCTTCTTAACCTTCTTCTTCACCTTCTTCTTCTTCACCTTCTTCTGTCACATACAGTTCTTCCACCTTTCGGAGTGCAGAAGGTAACCTAAGGTCCCTGCCATTTGATTGGTCACCTACAACGAAAGTGGGTGGGCCTTGACGAAGGCATCTCACCTAGTTGCACATTACTTATCTCTGTCTTTCTTTTATCTGTCCTTATTTCCCTCACTTATCACAGGGCTGGAGAGATATGGGAGAGATAGATATTCTCTGTTTGTGAGACATATTGGCAGGTTTGACAGGGTGGTGATGATGTCATTAGGTGTGTGTGTTTGTAGCCAGTATTCTGTGGCCTCCATAGCCTGCCTAATCTAATCAATAGCTGAGCAATACAACAGCATCTAATCTACAGGGAGGCAGAGAGGACAGAGAAAAACACCCATTGACTCCTATGAACTTCTCTCTATCCTTTTGTATTGCTGATCATAAACAAGACATGGTTGACCCTCTACTCCCACTATTCACATAGTTTCACTACACTAAATACCTCTGTTAGAGATTGAATGTAATCTGATTGAGGTAATATAATGAATCTAATATAATTGAATGGCTTGCATCATTCCGTTTATGATTAGGGCAATAATCATGACGGTAGGAAGGAGGGTGTGGGGATATACAGTATACCAAGAGCAGTTACTGTGGTAAATGTTTCATAATGGCACATACAAATGTAGGATCTTAATTTGATCAACCTTTAATTACTGAGAATTTTCCTGCTCAGCAGAAAATGCAAACTAGTATATTTGATTTTTAAAAAGGCGTTTAATAAAGTTTGTAATTTCCACTTTGACATTTCAGAATTGATTTGCCCTGACAAAAAAATGATAAACCCCTACAAAAAATGTCCATTAATTCAAATTTCCTGTTGCTGCAGGATAATTTTTCTGCTGTTGCAAACTGGCTCAAATTAAGATCCTACATCTATTGCACTAATCGACTAGAGAAAAAGGAGAGAGAAAAAGGAGTTGTGTGCATGTGTGTGACAGAGACTGTGTGTGTGTGTGTGTGTGTGTGTGACAGAGACTGTGTGTGTGTGTGTGTGTGTGTGTGTGTGTGTGTGTGTGTGTGTGTGTGTGTGTGTGTGTGAGAGAGAGAGAGAGAGACATAGACAAAGGTAGATAACATCACCCATAAGGTTACCTGATGAAGACCATGCTAGTGAAAATGTGTTTGCTTCATGACATTAGTAACAAACAGCTTTCTTTTCAAACACAGCAGCCGAACCATATTACAGTCTCTGTCTCTGCTGCCTAGCATCAATGCCTGTTTCTCCCGGAGCACACACACTGTAGTCACATGTCTGGTTGGTGTGTTAGCAACTAAAACACCACAGCAGGGCCATTAAACCCAGAGCTAACAGGCTAGCACTGTGTGAAATACTCATAACCCTATCTGTCTGTTTGACATTTCAAACCTTTTAAACACTGTATAGCACAGGTATACAGACCACACACAATGCTAAAAATATGGAGCTATCTTGGTCTTCCTTTAGAGATTGTCATTAGAAGTGAGTCTGATGAAACCGATTAAAAAGTACCTTTTAGTTCAAGTAGAGAACGTGGAATGGGTTATCATTTGATCTTTACCATCCTGTGTGCAACAAAGATATCTGTTTTACCACAAGAAAACACCTGTGTTGTATACATACCGTCTTTCTCTCTTCCAGCCAGGAGAGATTATTCTACATTATAAACTGGGTGGTTCGAGTCCTGAATGCTGATTGGCTGACAGCCGTAGTATATCAGACCATATACCACGGGTATGACAAAACATTTATTCATACTGCTCCAATTACGTTGGTAACCAGTTTATAATATCAATAAGGCATGAGGGGTGTGGTATATGGCCAATATACCACGGCTAAGGGCTGTATCCAGGCACACCGTGCTGCGTTGTGCATAAGAACAGCTCTTAGCCGTGGTATATTGGCCCTATACCACACCTCCTCGTGCCTTATTACTTAATTATCCAATTTAGATATTAGTAAAAGTTGCAGCATTCCAACCTTTGGATTACTTTGAACAGAATATCTTGAATATTACACTTTCACTATCTCAAGCTGGTGTCATCCTTTCATCTTCTCACTGAGAGCCAATGGTCTCGTATCAAAGGCATTGAATTGATTAAATGATCCTTTAAAAACATTGGTCTAATATAAGGAAGTCAGGGTCTAGCTCTACCGTTGATGGGTGGGTAGGTATACATGCAATGAGAACAACGAGGTTGACTACAGCCATACGCTAACACATGTTTTATGGAACTGTATGAGGAAGTTCTCACTTCACACAGTTTTACAATTCACACAAGTAAAGTAAGCTATGGCGTAGCCCAACTACCACCCTCTTTAGTTGTTCTATTTGGAGATATTAAATGAATTATATTTATTTTAGTAGGCAATTAATGGAAATGTTCTGTTTTATGTCTGTGGGATATAGGCTAGGCTACCTGAGAGCTAGCTCACTCATACTGTAACTCCCATAATCTAGCTGTCCTGTGCAGGTGGGGTAACACCCCACTAGACAAACACAGGACCACGTGACAAGTCAATGTCTCTAGTTGGAGCGCTACGACCCAAATACAGCTGAACCGACAAGGAACGGTACGAACGCAGCTGATGTCTCACTTTTGAACACTCAACAACGTTAATTATCATCGCTGTGATAATGTCACTGTATACGATGTAGGCTACAAACATCATGTTCATTCTTTATATTTTCAGAGGAGACCGCTTACCTGTTTTTTGTCCGTCAGCTATGTACATTAATTCAACAGAACGTGAGTCCACCTGTAAACTAGCCACCAGCGTTGAAGCGACACTTGTCCCACGGTGTCACCGCACGAAATGGGAGAGTCGTGGGTGAGGAGTTGCAACAACACACGGAAGGTTGGAAGGGAAAGAAAGCTATGGGCCTATAATTCATTGAGCGACACATTTGATGGCGCCGGCATAGGCTCTCATTACATCGATTTACTAAACAAACTGAAAGTAGGGTGGGGACGTTAAACAGTAACTAGCCTCCATAAAACCCAGAGGAAAAGGAATATAGGTGTGTGTGTGTGTGTGTGTGTGGTGTCAGCATTGCCAATTCTGTCGAGACGGGGAAAGAGTGAAGAGGAGGTAATGTTTCACAAAATAATAGTAGAACAGTAACCTATCCGCAATGTATTTATTTATTACAATATTTAGACCATATGTAGCCAGTTCTCGCCCTTACAAATAGTTTTAGCAAACATTGAAATCGACATATAGAGAGAAACATCATTGGCACAAGTTATTTTAAATTCCAATATGATAATAAATAAATTATAGTGAAGTCTACAGCAGACATAGACTCTCTTGTGTAGCTATATGAATAAGCAGCAGATGGCGCTAAAGTACTGTTTAAAAGGGAAACACTCTTACAGCAAGGTTTTGGCTCTGAGTTTGTGTGAGAAGAGGTCACACAGTCCGTGCTCTGTTACACAAATAGCAGTGTCCCCTCCCTAGGAAGGTAAGCATGTCGAAACAGCTGAGGGCTGTGACACTGAGGAATACCTCGTTAATGTTCTGCAGGTACAGGTGTCCCAGGTAGTACATCCTGAACACGTGATAGGGGACAAAACACACCAGCAGCACCAAAGCAAAACACAGGCTCTTCAGCTGAGCCCAGAACTCCTGGTGAGACATGCAGTCTCGCCCATACTTCCTGGTCAGAAGGACCATGACATGACACTGCAGTGCCGTCAGCACACAGGCCACAATGATGATCACAGAGCTCATGATGTAGTTCAGCACCTTGACACCAACGTGTTTTTCCAGGTGGTTGCCGAACTGGAAACAGTGGGAGTCATTGTTGGACATTTTGCTTGTCTTGTTGTTGGTGGTGTTATCGTCCATGCCGTATTTGAAATAAAAGATGGGGGGGAGGACTGTAAACACCAACAGCCACACTGCCACGCTGGCGCCAAAAGCATGCAACTTCCTGGAGAAGAGAGGAGACCCTTAGTGATTTTGTGAGAAACAGATATTTGCCTTTCCCATCCCCCATGCCATGACACATTGAGAGACACCTCTCTACCTCTACTACCTGTAGAACACAGTTAACTACCATTATAAACTGGTTGGTTCAAGCCCTGAATGCTGATTGGCTGACAGCCGTGGTATATGGTCGGATATGACACAACATTTATTTTTACTGCTCTAATTACATTGGTAAACAGTTTATAATAGCAATAAGGCACCTCAGGGGTTTGTGGTATATGGCCAATATACAATATAATATTTGTGCTATATGGCCTGTGGAACACACTGTTAACTACCTGTAGACCACGGTTAACTACCTGTAGACCACGGTTAACTACCTGTAGAACACTGTTAACTACCTGTAGAACACGGTTAACTACCTGTAGAACACGGTTAACTACCTGTAGAACACTGTTAACTACCTGTAGAACACTGTTAACTACCTGTAGACCACGGTTAACTACCTGTAGAACACGGTTAACTACCTGTAGACCACGGTTAACTACCTGTAGACCACGGTTAACTACCTGTAGACCACGGTTAACTACCTGTAGAACACGGTTAACTACCTGTAGAACACGGTTAACTACCTGTAGAACACTGTTAACTACCTGTAGAACACGGTTAACTACCTGTAGAACACTGTTAACTACCTGTAGAACACGGTTAACTACCTGTAGAACACGGTTAACTACCTGTAGAACACTGTTAACTACCTGTAGACCACGGTTAACTACCTGTAGACCACGGTTAACTACCTGTAGAACACGGTTAACTACCTGTAGAACACGGTTAACTACCTGTAGAACACGGTTAACTACCTGTAGACCACGGTTAACTACCTGTAGAACACGGTTAACTACCTGTAGAACACTGTTAACTACCTGTAGAACACGGTTAACTACCTGTAGACCACGGTTAACTACCTGTAGACCACGGTTAACTACCTGTAGAACACGGTTAACTACCTGTAGAACACGGTTAACTACCTGTAGAACACTGTTAACTACCTGTAGAACACTGTTAACTACCTGTAGAACACGGTTAACTACCTGTAGAACACGGTTGACTACCTGTAGAATACGGTTGACTACCTGTAGAACACGGTTAACTACCTGTAGAACACGGTTAACTACCTGTAGAACACGGTTAACTACCTGTAGACCACGGTTAACTACCTGTAGAACACGGTTAACTACCTGTAGAACACTGTTAACTACCTGTAGAATACGGTTGACTACCTGTAGAACACGGTTGACTACCTGTAGAACACGGTTAACTACCTGTAGAACACGGTTAACTACCTGTAGAACACGGTTAACTACCTGTAGAACACTGTTAACTACCTGTAGAACACGGTTAACTACCTGTAGAACACGGTTAACTACCTGTAGAACACGGTTAACTACCTGTAGAACACGGTTAACTACCTGTAGAACACTGTTAACTACGTGTAGAACACTGTTAACTACCTGTAGAACACGGTTAACTACCTGTAGAACACTGTTAACTACCTGTAGAATACGGTTAACTACCTGTAGAACACGGTTAACTACCTGTAGAACACTGTTAACTACCTGTAGAATACGGTTAACTACCTGTAGAACACGGTTAACTACCTGTAGAACACGGTTAACTACCTGTAGAACACTGTTAACTACCTGTAGAACACTGTTAACTACCTGTAGAACACGGTTAACTACCTGTAGAACACGGTTAACTACCTGTAGACCACGGTTAACTACCTGTAGAACACTGTTAACTACCTGTAGAACACTGTTAACTACCTGTAGAATACGGTTAACTACCTGTAGAACACGGTTAACTACCTGTAGACCACGGTTAACTACCTGTAGACCACGGTTAACTACCTGTAGAACACGGTTAACTACCTGTAGAACACGGTTAACTACCTGTAGAACACGGTTAACTACCTGTAGACCACGGTTAACTACCTGTAGACCACGGTTAACTACCTGTAGAACACGGTTAACTACCTGTAGAACACTGTTAACTACCTGTAGAACACTGTTAACTACCTGTAGAACACTGTTAACTACCTGTAGAACACTGTTAACTACCTGTAGAACACGGTTAACTACCTGTAGAACACGGTTAACTACCTGTAGAACACGGTTAACTACCTGTAGAACACGGTTAACTACCTGTAGACCACGGTTAACTACCTGTAGAACACGGTTAACTACCTGTAGAACACGGTTAACTACCTGTAGAACACGGTTAACTACCTGTAGAACACGGTTAACTACCTGTAGACCACGGTTAACTACCTGTAGAACACGGTTAACTACCTGTAGAACACGGTTAACTACCTGTAGAACACGGTTAACTACCTGTAGAACACGGTTAACTACCTGTAGACCACGGTTAACTACCTGTAGACCACGGTTAACTACCTGTAGACCACGGTTAACTACCTGTAGACCACGGTTAACTACCTGTAGAACACGGTTAACTACCTGTAGAACACGGTTAACTACCTGTAGACCACGGTTAACTACCTGTAGAATACGGTTAACTACCTGTAGACCACGGTTAACTACCTGTAGAACACTGTTAACTACCTGTAGAACACGGTTAACTACCTGTAGAACACGGTTAACTACCTGTAGAACACGGTTAACTACCTGTAGAACACTGTTAACTACCTGTAGAACACGGTTAACTACCTGTAGAACACGGTTAACTACCTGTAGACCACGGTTAACTACCTGTAAAACACGGTTAACTACCTGTAGAACACGGTTAACTACCTGTAGAATACGGTTAACTACCTGTAGAACACGGTTAACTACCTGTAGAACACGGTTAAGTTAACTACCTGTAGAACATGATTAACTAGCTGTAGACCACAGTTAACTTAACCGTGTTCTACAGGTAGTTAACTACAGGTAGTTAACTACCTATAGAACACGGAGGGTTAACTACCTGTAGAACACAGAGGGTTAACTATCTGCAGAACACAGAGGGTTAACTACCTGCAGAACACAGAGGGTTAACTACCTGTAGAACACAGAGGGTTAACTACCTTTGGAACACAGAGGGTTAACTACCTGTAGAACACAGTTAACTACCTGTAGAACACAGTTAACTAACTGTACAATGAGGTTGACTACCTGTAGAACACGGTTAAATGAACTACCTGTAGAACACAGTTAACTATTTGTAGAACGTAGTTAACCTCACTACCTGTAGAACTCGTAGCGATCCTTCTTGCTATGGAACCCCAGCAGTCGTATGACGAGGATGACCACGTAGAATATAAACGCCATGTACATGTGCACGTGGATCATGGCACTGACCACCTTACACAGCATCATCCCCAACCCCCAGTAACCAGCAGCATAGTAGTAGATCCTGAAGGGTACGGTGATTAGGAACAGGAAGTGGGCCAGGGTGAGGTTGAGCATAGCAATGGTGATGACTGATCGCATGTTGGATTGGAGGATGTGGATCATCAGGGCCAACCCGATGATCCCAATGACCAGGACCAGGCTATAGATGGACACCAGGGTAAGACTTTTGAGGACGGACAGGGATTCCATCTTATCGGACATTTTAGAGTTTGAGGGAACCATGAGACGCCAACTTCGCTGTGGAATGGGAGAGAAGAGAGAGAGACAGAACAGAATGCAGTAAAGCAGACACTCTAATCAATTCAAATTAGGAGGGTAAACAACCAACCACACAATATCATTATTGTAGGTAATGTGAGTGACATTATATATCAGTGTTGTGTTCATGACCACCTAAAGTAAGACCGATTCAAGACCAAGACCCGAGAAAATCAAGTCAGAGTCAAGACCGGGAGGGGGACAAGGGGTCCGAGACCAAGGCAAGACTGAGACCAGAAAAATGTGAGTCCAATTCAAGACTATAATTCTAATTTAGTCAAATCACCATCATAATAAGAGTTCTAAATGTCCAGTATTTCTGTGTTCATATTTCAGAACAACATATGGATTCTTTAGAAATTCAGAATAGTGAAAATATGTATGCTGAGGGAAAATATAGCCACTCTACAAATTATTACTAACCCAAACACAGTGGGGAACAATGGGCCTTCTACACCTTCTGAGAAGATTTCTAAAATAATGATTATTATAATTATATTATTATTTTCAATGATGTTCTGATTTAAATCTCTTCAGTTTGTGTTGGAAAGGGTTAATGCTGAAGAGAAAAAAAAATCTGGATGTTTGTTTGCTGGTCTCAGGGAAGATAAATCTAGATACCTACGTCAGCTATTGGCTAGGTCATCAGAAGCTACTGTAGATAAAGGCATCTGCCATTCAACTGTATTAGGGCAACACAATGGGTTTGACCGTTTTTACAAAAACGTATGGAATCTTCTGCCTTCTTGAAGGCCAACCTGCCAATGGGCAAAAGCGAGCAATAGTTTTCCCACGGTCGAGCTAGATAACTTTTGTTGTCAGCTAGTTTGCAGTTGCTGCAGCAGGTGTTATCAAAGAGGATGTTGTTGCTAATTTGTTAGCTTTCTCCTTTTCAAGAATAACTTTCAACAAGAAATTCTTAGAAAGTTACATTTAAAATTATCATAATTTGGTGAGTGGAACTGTGCTTTTTATTGCAGCACGTGTGCTGTTGTTAGATTTTACATTTACATCTCAGTCATTTAGCAGACGCTCTTATCCAGAGCGACTTACAGTAGTGAATGCATACATTTCATTAAAAAAAAATATCCGTACTGGTCCCCCGTGGGAATCGAACCCACAACCATGCTCTACCAACTGAGCCACACGGGACCAGCCATCTCTTTGAAAATAACTTGTGTGTGAAACATGGTTTCATTTAAAGTGGAAATGACAGTATTTTAGCAACATGAAATCTTATTAAAATCTGTTCATATACACCTCCTGGAAGAATATGATACTTTTAAAACATTTTTTGACAAGCGACCACTTAGATTTGGTCATTTTCCGATTTTCATAAATTCTTAGAATGTTTGGGAATTACGTATACTAAGGCATTATAGAGTGGGAAAGCAGCCGTGCGTTTGGACAATTAATAAACACTGCAGTAAATAAAACCTAATAAAAACATCTGTCTTGTCCAGGACCGGAATCTACACAGACCGGTGTGCTGTAGCCAATCAGAACTACAGTAGACCTTTATACAAATAAGCCATTTGCCACACAGGCCCGCCATCATTCACTTTGAACTGGACTGTGTGTTTACAGGCGGTTACAACAGCGCGACTTTAGATCATTAGAACGCATTCGCCAAAAGCTGCAAAATACAACTGAATGGATTTCTGCGATTTGGGAACTTAATTCGAGCCCACAATAACGGACCGTATTACAAACAATCACTCACAATCAAACATGGGGGAACAGAGGGTTAAATAATGAACAAGTAATTGGGGGAATGAAACCAGGTGTGTAAGACGAGGACAAAACAAATGGAAAATGAAAAGTGGATCGGCGATGGCTAGAAGACCGGTGACGTCGACCGCCGAACGCCGCCCGAACAAGGAGAGGGACCGACTTTGGTGGAAGTCGTGACAGTAGTATAGTCTAATTTTGTCAAAAAGTTCCCAAACTGCCCACCCAGCGAAGGAAAGGTACCCTGTGTGGAAAAATCCCATGTTTTGTATATTTCTTTGTGAGTTTTCCTATACATTTTTCAGATTTTCACTCTCAAAATGACACTTTGTTATAGGAAAAATACACAAATTAGAGTCCACAACAATGCTTAAACCACATCAATCTGACTGAGTGGGCCAGTCAGGGTGTGTCCACCCAGGCCCATCCATGTATACGCCCGTGATACAAACAGGCATGATGACAATTGCACATCACAAATAGCCTGCTAACCAACACTTCGGACTAAACTTTTCAATACCTGGTTTACACACCCATTGTTGCCTTAGTTGACATTAACATTTAATGGTAGATGTCATACGTTGAAACGTCTTTCCTACCCACCGGGCTACCGATGTCATTCTTCTATGAGCTGCTCCATGGCAAAACCAGTTGAGAGCTGCACACTCTTGCTGCCTGCAGATGATATTCTGCTGTAACTAGGCTACGTGTGCAGCGCACATGCATGTGAATATATTTCACGTGCTTTGCGATTGTGTTGGCTACTTTGTGCATGATTTCTCTATTGTACTACATAATTGATAAGTCGTATACCTCCACTACACTACTTTGATACGCACCAGTAGGGATTAAGAAGTGAGTATACACAATGCCCACTGAAAAACAAGTGGGTATACCTGTGTATACCCTCCACTACACCACTGGCCCATTGTGTTTTACAAAAAGTGTCCTCTCCTACATGAGTGCGCTGGTATTACGGTTGCTGTCCTTTCAGAATCACCAACCTGTCACACACTGAAGGCCTATAGGTTCACCACTGCGCAAACATGTCTATAAAGGCTGTTAAGATATTCATGTTTCAAGAAAGGAGTGTATATATTTGGCCTGGTGAAGCGGTTTTATGCGCTGACTGAAAGGAAGCTGATCATTCTGAGTTTTTACTCTGCTGGTTTTGGCTGGTCTCGGGAAGAAATGACCAGTCCTCACTGTCCAAGACCGAGTACAAATGTATCCAACACTGAGACACTCAATATGTGGTCTCGGGTACTACAGCACTGCATTATATACATACTGTCGGTCACAGTGGGCACATATTGTAATACAGTGACTGATTGTACCTGTCCATATCTACTGGGAGTGACAAAATAATGAAAATTCAACTATTAGGAAACAACCAATGCACAACACAATCCTCCTCACAACCTTAAAATCTATCAAATAAGTCTCATGTCATTACAGAAGTCTTAAGTTCTGAAAAATGACAGAGTATATAGCAATAGCAAATCAAATCATTCTGTAGACCTACCTTCTGATGGATCAGGTAAAAACTTTCCACAGAGAAGGAAACCAGGGCGGTGTGAGAGTCAGGAAGTTTTTGTGAGTGCCAGGGCATACAGTATGTGTGTGAGAGAGAGTCAGGGTGGTGTGAGTGCCAGGGCATACAGTATGTGTGTGAGAGAGAGTGTGACCCCTGCACTTTTACCAGAGTTGCTTCACCACCCCCTTTTCTTTGTTAAACAGCACAGTGCGTTTGACAAGTCCTTTTTGCATACTGTCTGCAGAGTCAGAAGCACACACATCACCACATTCATGAGAAGGGATTACACATATGGCAGCTCAGCCACAGAACTGACAACTTCCTCTGACCGGCTCTATGCACCCACACTGACAGAGAGAGAGAGAACTTTCCGTGTCTTTCTCTGGATGGACTCTATATTAAAGTCTTTCTATAGGCGTTTTAAGGGGTTTACAAAGGCTGTGAGCAGCTCCATACATCATTATTCAGCCTCATAAGATAGACTGTGTGTGAGTGTGTAATCCATCTGGTGAGAGACAAGGCTGTTAAACAGAACTGAAACAGGATGTGGTGAAAATTGAGAGATGTCCTCAGACGTGCCAAATTAGCCAAGACGTTTCTTCCAGTAAACAAAATTATTACTCCATCATTGTTCTCAGAAAGAGCTGATATACACTCACCGGCCATCTTATTAGGTACACTACCCCGTACACAAAATTGGATCGCTCCTACAGACAGTGAGTCACGTGGCTTGCTATATAAAGCAGGCATTGAGGCATTCAGTTGCGGTTTGATTGAATGTTAGAATGGGCGAAATTAGTGACCTAAGCGACTTTGAGCATAATGTGATCATCGCCAAGCGCCGGATAAAGTATCTCAGAAATGTCCACCCTCCTGGGCTTTTCACAAACGACAGTGTCTAGGGTTTACAGAGAATGGTACAACAAACAAAAAACATCCAGTCAGCGGCTGTCCTGTGGGCAAAAAAAAAGCTTATTGGCGAGAGGTTGAAGGAGAGTGGAAAGAATCGTGCAAACTAACAGGCGGGCCACAAACAGACAAATAACGGTGCAGTACAACAGTGGTGTGCAGAACGGCTTCTAGGAACGCACAAATCGTCAATCCTTGTCTTAGATGGGCTATTGCAGCAGATGACCACATCGGGTTCCACTCCTATCAGCTAAAAACAAGAAGAAGTGGCTCCAGTGGGCACACAATCACCAACACTCTTATGTCAAGTGTTATTGAAGTGTTGTGGTTGCAGGTTCACCTGGCACATCTAAAGCCTTTTATTTTGGGGTGTTGCTATAGGCCACCAAGTGCTAACAGTCAGTATCTAGATAGTATGTTTGAAATGCTTGATAGTGTATGTGATGTAAACAGAGAGGTCTACTTTCTTGGGGACCTGAATATTGACTGGTTTTCATCCATTCAAGGGGAAGCTTCTCACTGTAACCAGTGCCTGTAATCTGGTTTGGGATATTAATCAACCTACCAGGGTGTTACAAACACTACAGGAACAAGATACTCCACATGTACTGATCACATTTTTACTAATACTGTAGAAATTTGTTCTAAATCTGTATCCTTACCAATTGGATGCAGTGATCACAATATAGTGGCTGTATCCAGGAAAGCCAAAGTTCCAAAAGCTGGGCCTAAAATAGTGTATAAGAGATCATACAAAATATTTTGCTGTGACTCTTATGTGGATGATGTTAAAAATATTTGTTGGTCTGACTTCATGAATTTATGAAATTGCTTCTTCCAATTATTGATAAACATGCACCTGTTAAGAAACTGACTGTTAGAACTGTTAAGGCTCAATGGATTGATGAGGAATTGAAAAACTGTGTGGCTGAAAGAGATGGGGCAAAATGAGTGGCTAGTACAGTTCCTTCGGAAAGTATGTTAGGTTACAGCTTTATTCTAAAATGGATTAAATCGTTTTTTCCCTCACCTACACAATACTCCATAATGACAAAGCAAAAATAAGTTTTTAGATGGTTTTGCATATTTATAAAAAAAGAACTGAAATATAACATTTACATAAGTATTCAGACCCTTTACTCAGTACTATGTTGAAGCACCTATGGCAGCGATTACAGCCTCAAGTGTTCTTAGATATGATGCTACAAGCTTGGCACACCTGTATTTGGAGAGTTTCTCTGCAGATCCTCCCAAGCTCTGTCAGGATGGATGGGGAGCATTGCTGCACAGCTATTTTCAGGTCTCTCCAGAGATGTTTGGTCAGGTTCAAGTCCAGGCTCTGGCTGGGCCACTCAAGGACATTCAGAGACTTGTCCCGAAGGCACTCCTGTGCTGTCTTAGTTGTGTGCTTAGGGTCGTTGTCCTGTTGGAAGGTGAACCTTCAGCACAGTCTGAGGTCCTGAGCGCTCTGGAGCAGGTTTTCATCAAGGATCTCTCTGTACTTTGCTCCGTTCATCTTTTCCTCAATCATTACTAGTCTCCCAGTCCCTGCTGCCACCACCATGCTTCACTGTAGGGATGGTGCCAGGTTTCCTCCAGACGTGACGCTTGGCATTCAGGCCAAAGAATTCAATCTTGGTTTCATCAGACCAGAGAATCTTGTTTCTTAAGGTCTGAGAGTCCTTTAGGTGCCTTTTAGCAAACTCCAAGCCGGATGTCATGTGCCTTTGACTGAGGAGTGGCTTCAATCTGGTCACTCTAACATAATTGGTGGAGTGCTGCAGAGATGATTGTCCTTCTGGAAGGTTCTCCCATCTCCACAGAGGAACTCTAGAGCTCTGTCAGAGTGACCATCGGGTTCTTGGTCACCTCCTTGACCAAGACCCTTCTCCCCCAATTGCTCAGTTTGGCCAGGCGGCCAGCTCTAGGAAGAGTTTTGGTGGTTCCAAACTTCTTCCATTTAAGAATCATGGAGGCCACTGTGTTCTTGGGGACCTTCAATGCTGCAGAAATGTGTTGGTAACCTCCCCCAGATCTGTGCCTCGACACAATCCTGTCTAGGGAACTCTACGGACAATTCCTTTGACCTCATGGCTTGGTTTTTGCTCTGACATGCACTGTCAGCTGTGGGACCTTATATTGACAGGTGTGTGCCTTTGCAAATCATGCAAAATCAATTGAATTTACCACAGGTGGACTCCAATCAAGTTGTAGAAACATCTAAAGGATGACCAATGGAAACAGGGTGCACCTGAGATCAATTTCAAGTCTCATAGCAAAGGGTCTGAATACTTATAGTTTTATTTTTATATATATTTGCTAACATTTCTAAAAACCTGTTTTTGCTTATTGGGTATTGTGTGTAGATTGCGGGGGATTTTGTGTTTATTTGATACATTTTATAATAAGGCTGTAACGTAACAAAATGTGGAAAACGTCAAGGGGTTTGAATACTTTCCGAAGGCCCTGTAGGTCTGGCTGACTTACTACAAATTGAGAAATTCTGACTAAACTCAAAAAAAGAAAATAAACTGTATTATGAAGCCAAAATCAGTGATATAAAGAATGATGGAAAAAAACTTGAGTACTTTAAATGAAATTATGGGCAGAAAGACATTCAACTCCATTTGTAATGTAGGCTCTAGTTTTATCTTATCGTGATTATTGTCCAGTCATATGGCCAAGTGCTGCAAAGACCTAGTTAAGCTGCAGCTCGTCCAGAACAGAGCGGCACGTCTTCCTGTTCATTGTAATCAGAGGGCTAATGTTAATACTATGCATGCCAGTCTTTCTTGGCTAAGAGTTGAGGAAAGACTGACTGTTGCAAACAATCTGCAGCAGCTGCCATTGCGTCAGCATGGTCCAACGTCCTCGTGGGAACGTTTCCAACACCTTGTAGAATGCCCCAAAGAATTCAGGCTGTTCTGGGGCCAAAGAAGATAAGATCATGTACAACCATACTTGGAGGAAACAGAAGTTAACTGAAAGATGTCTATTGGTGATGATGGTGTCAAAATAGGTCTTGCCTCTGGATGAATGTACAGTAGACACTACAGGACAATGCACTGGCAGTAAATTAACATTTTAATACACCATCCATATCCACCAGGTAATACATCATATAGTATCAGTTGAAAAAAATTGATGTAATACAATATTAATATGATAGATAACCCTTCAGAATATAAAACTATTTACCACACATCGAAGTAGGAAACAATTCAATAACACATTAGTAACACACAAATACATCCCTTATCAACTATTAAATTAAGTTAGTTAGTCTACTCTTAAGCATGGCCCTTTGTAGCTCAGGTGGTAGAGCATGGTGTTTAACACCAGGGTAGTGGGTTTGATTTCTGGGACCACCCATATGTAAAATGTATGCGTGCATGACTAAATCGCTTTGGATAAAACCGTCTGCTAAATGGCATATTATTATTATTACTCTTGTTCCATTACTTAATGGCTTCATTTAAATTATACATAACAATGCTTTTGTTTTTGGTGAACAGTAGTTGAAAATAGTTTTGTCAATAACATATACAGATCATTCAAATATTCAAGTATAAATTGTCCTATATCTAGACTTAAAAGGGTAGAAAGCAGGAGTTTTTACTCAACAAAGTGACAACATAGTGTAGTCAAAAACTTAGTTGTAGTCACGATCTGGTTAACTATAACTTCCAAAAATTCAGTTTTGGGGTTTTTAAATATGTATTAACTTATTTTCGGATAACTTCGGAACTACCCACAATGCACAATTGCCACTGTCATTAAGAGACCTAGTGTTGGCGGTGGTGAGCTACAATCCAACATTCACGAGGAAGTGTGATGTAAACCAGCTATCATATTACACGTGGGGCATTCTGCACATTCAGAATGTGACTTGCTTCAAATCATCCCTGCCTACTCTAATTGTTTAGTACCTCGTCTGTCTTTCGTTTGATTTCCGTCCTCATTTGTTTTGTCCACTTTTTGGCCTACCGGAGTTTTGTAACTTTTGTAACCTTGGCTTAGTGCTAGCGCGCTAGCTGACTGACATCTGAGTTTGGACTGTGCTGTTATGTGATCATTTCCACCTGCCTGGAGCCTCCCTCTGATCGCCAGCTTGTTGACTGTTCCCCTCGTCTCCTGTGACCTCTGCCGCCTATGGAGTGTTGCCTCTGAAATCTATCTACTTTAGATTTCCCCTACTTATATTGCTATTGGATTCACTGATTCTCCCCCTGACTCTCGCTTAGTAACTCAGCCACTCTTAATGAAATGAGACGGTAAAGTATTTGCTTGTAAGTTGGCTGAAAACGAGTAGTCATGAATGCACACGATGAAGTTATACATTTGAGGCAATAGGCTGGCTGGCAGGGTCCTCTATGACATTGTCGCCCCTCAAAAACTTCAGAATTCTGATCTGATCAGTTTTATGTACCGTTAAAAAAGTCAAATTAATAGCCTGGGAGTTTATCGGCTTGAATCACTAAAAACAGAAAGGGGTTTATTAGAGACAGGCTTCTATTTGAGCCCGGTGTCTATTTCACAGCTTTTCCTCATTTGCAAAGTTATTGGTTTAATTCCAGCAATCACTTCCAGCATTTTAATCAATGTCTTCATTTCCTGCACAAATGTGTTATCATTTACATTGTCACGTTTCTTTTGTCTTAGTATGGCTATATTTCCTCCCCCATAGATCCTTGCCAGAATACGTACAATTATTCACCTCTGACTGTGTATTTTCGGCAGTTCTTACCTTCGCCACTAGAGGGCGAACAGCCAATTTCTGGGGGTCTGTACTCCCGAAGTTGTTGACTTTTTGTGGTTGCCAGTTAGCTAACAGTTCTCAGCTTTTCGCAGCCAATGGCTACCAGTTTATTACTGGTGAAAAAAATGGATGATTGCCATAATATTTTTGAATCCTTACTGAATTTGTGAAATTTAACAAATCAAACATTAAACCTCAAAACTATTCATGGAAATTCATGGTAACCTCGTAAACAGCATTTATTTGAAACAGGCGTTAACTTGCTGAAATGTGTGCCGTTACCCGGCTATTCAAAAGGGAAAGGCGGCTATTTGAGACTGTGTTTAATTTAACTTTTACGGGAATAACTCCATATGTTACATGTGGTTACGTTTTTGCTACCTTGACTTTGATAAGCCACACTTTTAATGTAGACCTCTACAATAAAACAATTCCAGTGCACATCAAAAGTTAGTCCTACGGCATCTTGCTTTGCATAACTTTGCACTTCAGGTATATCTAATCGAGAATGTTAATAAATAGTCATGATTAAAAACACACACACACACACACACACACACACACACACACACACACACACACACACACACACACACACACACACACACACACACACACACACACACACACACACACACACACACACACACACACACACACACACGGTGAGAGAGAGATAGTGTTCAGGGGAAGTGCATCTTGCGTGTCCTCCACAGAGAGACTCTCCTGGAGGTGAGGATGTGGGTCATCAGACTGAGCAGCATCAGGAAGATGGTCATGGACATCACAATCACATAGTGGCTGATACTGGACACAGAGAGATATAGAAATATAGATATGGTAAGTGTGTGTGTGTGTGGTTGCTGGTGGGCCAAAATATAGGAGAACAGGCTTGTTGTAATGGCTGAAATTGAATAAATGTATCAAACACATTTCCATTCATTACATTGAGCCTGTACTTCTATATCTCCGCCCACCAGTCTCCTCTGACAGCATGGGCTAATTTAAGCAATAAGGCCCGAGGGTGTGTGGGACAGTGCATTCGGAAAGTATTCAGACCCCTTGACCTTTTCCACTTGTTACAGCCTTTTCTAAAATCAATCTACACACAATACCGTATAATGACAAAGCAGAAACAGGTTTAGAAATACCTTATTTACATAGGTATTTAGACCCTTTGCTATGAGACTCGAAATTGAGCTCAGGTGCATCCTGTTTCCATTGATCATCCTTGAGATGTTTCTACAACTTGATTGTAGTCCACCTGTCGTAAATTCAATTGATTGGACATGATTTGGAAAGGCACACACCTGTCTATATAAAGGTCCCGCAGTTGACCGTGCATTCAGAGCAAAAACCAAGCCATGAGAACAAAGGAATTGTCCGTAGAGCTCTAAGACAGCATTGTGTCGAGGCGCAGAACTGGGGAAGGGTACCACCACATTTCTGCAGCATTGAAGGTCCCCAACAACACAGTGGCCTCCATCATTCTTAAATGCAAGAAGTCTGTAACCACCAAGACTTCCTAGAGCTGGCCGCCCGGCCAAACTGAGCAAACGTGGGGGAAGGGCCTTGGTCAGGGAGGTGACCAAGAACCCGATGGTTGCTCCAGAGTTCCTCTGTGGAGATGGGAGAACCTTCCAGAAGGACAACCATCTCTGCAGCACTCCACCAATCAGGCCTTTATGGTAGAGTGGCCAGAGGGAAGCTACTCTTCAGTAAAAGGCACATGACAGCCTGCTTCGAGTTTGCCAAAAGGCACCTAAAGGACTCTGACCATGAGAAACAAGATTCTCTGGTCTGATGAAACCAAGATTGACCTCTTTGGCCTGAATGCCAAGTGTCACATCTGGAGGAAACCTGGAACCATCTCTACAGTGAAGCATGGTGGTGGCAGTATCATGCTGTGGGGATGTTTTTCAGCTGCAGGGACTGGGAGACTAGACAGGATCGAGGGAAAGATGAACAGAGCAAAGTACAGAGAGAACCTTGATGAAAACCTGCTCCAGAGTGCTCAGGACCTCAGACTGGGCTGAAGGTTCACCTTCCAACAAGACAACGACCCTAAGCACACAGCCAAGACGACACAGGAGTGGCTTCGGGACAAGTCTCTGAATGTCCTTGAGTGGCCCAGCCAGAGCCCGGATTTGAACCCGATCAAACATCTCTGGAGAGACCTGAAAATAGCTGTGCAGAGACGCTCCCCATCCAATCTGACAGAGCTTTAAAGGATCTGCAGAGAAGAATGAGGGAAACTCCCCAAAAACAGGTGTGCCAAGCTTGTAGAGTCATACCGAAGAAGACTCGAGGCTGTAATCGCTGCCAAAGGTGCTTCAACAAAGGACTGAGTAAAGGGTCTGAAAAGTTATGTAAATGTGAGTTGTTTATTAAAGTTGTTTATTTTTTATAAATTCGCAAACAAATCTAAAAACCTGTTTTTGCTTTGTCATTATGGTGTATTGTGTGTAGATTGAGGGGGGAAAAAAGAATAAGGCTGAACGTAACAAAATTTGGAAAAATTCAAGGGGTTTGAAAACTTTCCGAATGCACTGTATTTGGCGAATATACCACTAAGGGCTGTTCTTAAGCACGACTCAACACGGAGTTCCTGGAGACAGCCTTTAGACGTGGTATATTGGCTATATACCACAAACCCCCTCAGTGACTTATAGCTATTATAAACTGGTTACCAACGTAATTAGAGCAGTAAAAATACATGTTTTGTCATACCCATGGTATATGGTCTGATATACCACGGCTTTCATCCAATCTGCATTCAGGACTCCAACCACCCAGTTTATAAATGAGCCATAAGACGTGCAAAACCTCTCTCTCTGCTGGGTCCTACCTGGTGCCAATGTCCAGCCAGCTCCCATAGTCCTGCACTAGGAAGAAGAAATGCTGGAGAAAGTGGAGGAAAGAGGGATAGAGAGAGAAAGAGAGGAGAACAAGGTAGTGATAGAAATAGTGGGTTGGAGAATATGGTGACATTTCCACAGCTTCCCAGAGGCTACCATATTGACAATAGCTGTCCCATTTCTTACCAGAGGCTACCATATTGCTAATATCTGTCCTATTTCTTACCAGAGGCTACCATATTGCTAATATCTGTCCCATTTCTTACCAGAGGCTACCATATTGCTAATATCTGTCCAATTCCTTACCAGAGGCTACCATATTGCTAATATCTGTCCCATTTCTTACCAGAGGCTACCATATTGCTAATATCTGTCCCATTCCTTACCAGAGGCTACCATATTGCTAATATCTGTCCCATTTCTTACCAGAGGCTACCATATTGCTAATATCTGTTCCTTCCTTACCAGATGCTACCATATTGCTAATAGCCGTCTCATTCCTTACCAGATGCTACCATATTGCTAATAGCTGTCTCATTCCTTACCAGAGGCTACCATATTGCTAATATCTGTCCCATTTCTTACCAGAGGCTACCATATTGCTAATATCTGTTCCTTCCTTACCAGAGGCTACCATATTGCTAAAATGTATCAAATCAAATGTTATTGGCCACATACACGTGATTAGTAGATGTTATTGTGGGTGTAGCGAAATGCTTGTGCTTCTAGCTCCAACAGTGCAGTAATATCTAACAAATTACACAACATATACCCAACACACAAATATCTAAGTAGGAATGAATTAAGACGATATACATATGAACGAGTGATGTCAGAGCAAAACGGACTAAGATACAGTAGAATAGTATAGAAAAACAGTATATACACATGAGATGGGTAATGCAAGATATGTAAGCATTATTAAAGTGACTAGTGTTCCATTCCTTAAAGTGGCCAGTGATTCCTAGTCTATGGAATATGGTAGCCTCCTTACCAGATGCTAATAGCTGTCTCATTTCTTACCAGAGGTTACCATATTGCTAATAGCCGTCTCATTCCTTACCAGATGCTACCATATTGCTAATAGCTGTCTCATTCCTTACCAGAGGCTACCATATTGCTAATATTTGTCCCATTTCTTACCAGAGGCTACCATATTGCTAATATCTGTCCCATTTCTTACCAGAGGCTACCATATTGCTAATAGCGGTCTCATTCCTTACCAGAGGCTACCATATTGCTAATAGCTGTCTCATTTCTTACCAGATGCTACCATATTGCTAATAGCTGTCTCATTCCTTACCAGAGGCTACCATATTGCTAATAGCTGTCTCATTTCTTACCAGAGGCTACCATATTGCTAATAGCTGTCTCATTTCTTACCAGATGCTACCATATTGCTAATAGCCGTCTCATTCCTTACCAGAGGCTACCATATTGCTAATATCTGTCCCATTTCTTACCAGAGGCTACCATATTGCTAATATCTGTCCCATTTCTTACCAGAGGCTACCATATTGCTAATAGCTGTCTCATTTCTTACCAGAGGCTACCATATTGCTAATAGCCGTCTCATTTCTTACCAGAGGCTACCATATTGCTAATAGCTGTCTCATTTCTTACCAGAGGCTACCATATTGCTAATAGCTGTCTCATTCCTTACCAGAGGCTACCATATTGCTAATAGCTGTCTCATTTCTTACCAGATGCTACCATATTGCTAATAGCCGTCTCATTCCTTACCAGAGGCTACCATATTGCTAATATCTGTCCCATTTCTTACCAGAGGCTACCATATTGCTAATATCTGTCCCATTTCTTACCAGAGGCTACCATATTGCTAATAGCTGTCTCATTTCTTACCAGAGGCTACCATATTGCTAATAGCCGTCTCATTTCTTACCAGATGCTACCATATTGCTAATAGCCGTCTCATTTCTTACCAGAGCCATTAGGTCAGAAATCACCAGGACGATGAGGAACAGACTGAAAACAAAAGAAGAGAAATCATTAAATTCAATAATATAAATTATTAATTCAATAAATAAATGAATTCTTAATTCAATAAATGACCGCATGAGCTAATTTCTCAAAATACTGTATGTTTGCATGTGTACTTGATGTTCACATGATGGAACCAAGCTAACTGTTACCTTCTGGAGGAAAGTTGTGTAGAGACCTGGATGGTTTCAAACGTACACATAACGATGATGAATGGGATTATCACCTGAAACAACAACAGTCTCATCTTCACTCTTTTAGGCAATTGGACTCCATTGTAAAAGTGTGGGGAGGTTACAACACTTTGTGGATTATTTGCAAAGTTGTGATCAGTTTTGTTGACAATATCTGTATTTTTGCTCTGTCAATGTCACTCAGTGAGTTGAGTGAGATTACAAGACAATACTACAATCCATAGAGCCATATTGTGTATGCAGACCGATATGTAGACCTAAATGAATGTAACCCACACCTGTTGTTAGAATAGTCATGGTTAACCACAATCTCGTTGGCACCATTATAAGTAGAGCATTGTTTCCTTTTAACATACACTACCGTTTAAAAGTTTGGGGTCACTTGTTTTGAAAGACAAACATTTTTTGTCCATTAAAATAACATCACATTGATTAGAAATACAGTGTAGACATTGTTAATGTTGTAAATGACTATTGTAGCTGGAAACTGCAGATTTTTTATGGAATATCTACATAGCCGTACAGAGGCCCATTTTCAGCAACTATCACTCCTGTGTTCCAATGGCACGTTGTGTTAGCTAATCCATGTTTATCATTTTAAAAGGCTAATTGGTCATTAGAAAACCCTTTTGCAATTATGTTAGCACAGCGGAAAACTGTTGTCCTGATTAAAGAAGCAATAAAACTGGCCTTCTTTAGACTAGTTGAGTATCTGGATTGTCAGCATTTGTGGGTTCGATTACAGGCTCAAAATGGCCAGAAACAAATAACTTTCTTCTGAAACTCGTCAGTCTATTCTTGTTCTGAGAAATGAAGGCTATTCCAATGCGAGAAATTGCCAAGAAACTGAAGATCTCATACAACGCTGTGTACTACTTCCTTTACAGAACAGCGCAAACTGTGTCTAACCAGAATAGAAAGAGGAGTGGGAGGCCCCGGTGCACAACTGAGCAAGAGGACAAGTACATTAGAGTGTCCAGTTTGAGAAACAGATGCCTCACATGTCCTCAACTGGCAGATTCATTAAATAGTACCCGCAAAATACCAGTCTCAACGTCAACAGTGAAGAGGTGACTCCGGGATGCTGGCCTTCTAGGCAGAGTTCCTCTGTCCAGTGTCTGTGTTCTTTTGCCCATCTTAATCTTTTATTTTTATTGGCCAGTCTGAGATATGGCTTTTTCTTTGCAACTCTGCCTAGAAGGCCAGCATCCCGGAGTATCCACGGTAGTGTACTTTCATATGGTATGACATTGTAGTGCGTGTGTGTTTGTGTGTGGGGAATGGTACCTTCCACATCATCAGGCCTCCCATGATAAAGGGGTTGAAGACGGTGAGGAAGCAGTACACTGAGGCTGGATCAAAACTACAGAGAGAGAGTAGGAGGGAGGGAGGGGGAGAGAGAGCGAGAGAGGGGGGAGAAGGAGAGTAGAGAGAGCGAGAGAAGGGGGGGCAAAAAGAGGAAGCAAGAACAAAGAGGCATAGTAGAGTAGAGAAAAAGAGAACCCAGAGAAAGATAAGAGGGGTTTCAGAGGTCAGATAGAGAAAGTAAATGTGAAAACCAACCTAATGCACTCATGAATAAACACATCTTGGTCCAGAGCCCCCGTCTCCACCATACAATACCTGTTAATGGATGCTATGTTCCCAGTACCAAAGAAGGCTGTAATTATGAAGAAAACCTGACAGCCTAATGTCAAGGAACCAGACAGTGGTTTTACAGAATAGCCAGTAGTTTAGAGAGAGACGGTCAAAATGCTATTCGTTTGCATAAGGTCAAGATTGATGTTAGGGTTTGTGCTTAAAAACCAATGTGACCAGATAGCACTGTTCTTCTATAGCCAGCTCAGACAGAAACTACATCAGATAGGGACAACTATCACCAGGGTTAAACTAGCGCCGCCTATAGGTCATTAACAGTCAGCAGTGTCACCAAGGAAAAGGATACAAAGAAGTAGGATCTTCTGATGTCATCCAGCTTTAGTTGTCTGATCTTGGTGATGTCAATGTTTTCAGAGAAGTCAAATGTGGACAGCTGAAAAACAATGACACAAATGTATTTCATACTAAAGCCACAATGACTTGATACAGTGTAACACTGCATCGTATAATGCTATACCAGACATTCTACACCAATAGGGTTGTCTTCTACGCTCAGAGGATTAACCATGGCATTGTGCCAAGTGGAGGGACTAGCAGTGGTTACCTTGTTTACCAGGAAGTAGCTGTATTAGTCGGGGGTGATTAACATGAGACTGGTCCTTGACACAGTGTCAGTGCATAGAGGGTGTATACATTTACATGGCTCCAGTCATTTAGCAGTCACTCTTATCCAGATCAACATGCATTAGGAACATTCAACTAAAGTAGATTGCAAGTAGAACCATTCATCAATAGAAAACAGTAACAGCGTAAAGGTTTATACCTCCTGTCTCCCAGAGATACCTTGAGAAAGCATGGCTTCCTGTTCTATGTTGATCCACACAAACATCAGCCAGGACAAGACTGGGGGGAACAGAGCCTCAGACCTGACACACACACGCACAATTAGTACAGGTACGATACCAGCTAATCACTGCAGTGTAAGCTTACACGTGTTGAGCATTGCCTGACTATCTCTTACCCAGTACTCAGTAGTAGGTAGGTGGCTGTGAGGGAGAGGAAGATACTGAGCAGACGATGGAACAGACGAGTAGAACTCAACAAAGGAACAAACAGAGAGGAACCTGGGAGAGAGAACACAGGAGAGAGAGATGCCAGTTATCTTTATAAGCCTGGTTTTGATGATCATACAGATATTTCAAGGACTTTTATCATAAAGAAAGAGAGAGAGAGTTGGTGCCCACCCAGTGTAGTCCAACTGATGATCTGGTTGAGGAGAGGCAGACCCTGTTTCAGCTGCAGACTAGAGTGAGTGCTGGTGGGCACATAGGCACACACTGCTACATGGAGCATCTATACATATAGGAACAATACTGATTAACACACACACACTGCTACATGGAGCATCTATACATATAGGAACAATACTGATTAACACACACACACACTGCTACATGGAGCATCTATACATATAGGAACAATACTGATTAACACACACACACTGCTACATGGAGCATCTATACATATAGGAACAATACTGATTAACACACACACACTGCTACATGGAGCATCTATACATATAGGAACAATACTGATTAACACACACACTGCTACATGGAGCATCTATACATATAGGAACAATACTGATTAACACACACACTGCTACATGGAGCATCTATACATATAGGAACAATACTGATTAACACACACACTGCTACATGGAGCATCTATACATATAGGAACAATACTGATTAACACACACACTGCTACATGGAGCATCTATACATATAGGAACAATACTGATTAACACACACACTGCTACATGGAGCATCTATACATATAGGAACAATACTGATTAACACACACACTGCTAAATGGAGCATCTATACATATAGGAACAATACTGATTAACACACACACTGCTACATGGAGCATCTATACATATAGGAACAATACTGATTAACACACACACTGCTACATGGAGCATCTATACATATAGGAACAATACTGATTAACACACACACTGCTACATGGAGCATCTATACATATAGGAACAATACTGATTAACACACACACACACACACACACACACATACATACACGTGCACCCACGCGCACACACATTCCTTACCTGGAAGATTAAGAGGTAGCGATCAGTCAGGTGTAGTGTAGTCCGTTTCCGTGCCGACCAGAGGTAAAAGGTGGAAATTAACAGGGAGAGTACACCTGCACAGGTACTACAGAGAGAGGAAAGAAAGAGAGAAAGACATATAACGCTATTTTTCTTTTTAAAGAGGGCTAAGAAGCATTGCTGTAATGTTGTAGGGAGGTTAGAATACTTACACCATGTGAATGTTGGGTTCTCTCCCAACAACTGGCATCATGGGAAATGTGGCCAGAAACAAACAACACAGGACCCAGCTCACTGACCTAAACTACAGACAGACAGAGAGAGAGAAGGCAGAGAGAGGACAAAGAGAGAGAGAGAGGCCAAAGAGAGAGAGGACAAAGAGAGAGAGATGTTTAGAGTGAAAGAGAGGGAGAGATATTTAGAGTGAGAGAGAAAAATACATTAAACACACATTTTACAAGTGCTTTGGGCTCCTGCCATATTTCTTGCTATCCAGTCCTTTCAGATTTGTGCACATCAAAGGGGAAGGAGCTAGAGACCAGACTAGTAAAGAACTACAAGCCACTCCTTGTCTTACCTTGGCCTTGCTGTAGAGGCCAGAGAGGAGGGGCCAGAGAGAGAGAACAGCCAGGCCTACAGTCAACATGGCCCGATGGAAGAAACTCACCACCTGGGGAGACAGACACAGTTCAACTTTTTCCAAGTAGAAATGCAGATTATATTGAATTGGAGCCATTAGTGAAATAATGACCGTATGATGGCTGCTTACCAGAAGTTCAATCCCAAATGTGACCAGGGCAAAGTAGCCAAAGCATTTACCCAGTGGTAGCAAACTGTACGAACGAACCAGGTCTGTTAGAGTTCCAAACCTAAAACACACACACACACACACGTATTGTTGATATCATCAAAATAAACACTTTGCGATCATGACAAATGTAGTGGCATAGAATAAGTAAAATACCTCCCTTTCATCCATTCAACTCATCAAATCACTTCAAACCGTGAGTGTGTGTGTGTGTGTGTGTGTGTGTGTGTGTGTGTGTGTGTGTGTGTGTGCGTACTCACTCTTTGAGGACAGAGTACCAGACAGGGACAGGCAGTAGACAGTAGATGTAGTAGGTTACTGGACTTCTCTGGATTATCAGGAACATTCCAATCAGCAGCGTTGCTCCCACACCTATCCACCACAGGGTTTTACCAGACACCTTCAACACACACGCACAGGGTTTTACCAGACACCTTCAACACACACACACACAGGGTTTTACCAGACACCTTCAACACACACGCACAGGGTTTTACCAGACACCTTCAACACACACACAGGGTTTTACCAGACACCTTCAACACACACACAGGGTTTTACCAGACACCTTCAACACACACACAGGGTTTTACCAGACACCTTCAACACACACACACAGGGTTTACCAGACACCTTCAACACACACACAGGGTTTTACCAGACACCTTCAACACACACACAGGGTTTTACCAGACACCTTCAACATACACACAGGGTTTTACCAGACACCTTCAACATACACACAGGGTTTTACCAGACACCTTCAACACACACACAGGGTTTTACCAGACACCTTCAACACACACAGGGTTTTACCAGACACCTTCAACACACACACAGGGTTTTACCAGACACCTTCAACACACACACAGGGTTTTACCAGACACCTTCAACACACACACAGGGTTTTACCAGACACCTTCAACACACACACAGGGTTTTACCAGACACCTTCAACACACACACAGGGTTTTACCAGACACCTTCAACACACACACAGGGTTTTACCAGACACCTTCAACACACACACATGGTTTTACCAGACACCTTCAACACACACACATGGTTTTACCAGACACCTTCAATACACACACAGGGTTTTACCAGACACCTTCAATACACACACAGGGTTTTACCAGACACCTTCAACACACACGCACAGGGTTTTACCAGACACCTTCAACACACACACAGGGTTTTACCAGACACCTTCAACACACAGGGTTGTGAACACATCTCTTCAGTATTGGCAGAATGATATAGGATGTGAGGTGTGTGTGCCTGCCTTCATGTGTGCGTCCATGTACTGTGTGTGTTTGATCACCTGGTCAGTGGGTGTGGGTGGTCTCCTGAGACTGGCGTGTGTCTTCAGTATAACAAGAACCACATAGGAGGTCCAGCCTGTGAAGCCCAGCACAACACTACAGCCCAGAAAGAACCGGTCATAGGTGTGGTAGTAGGACAGACCTTCCAACGCATGGTCCATCAGAGACCTGCACAGAGAGATCTGAGAGAGAGAGTGTGGGGGGGCAAAGGAGAGAGAACATTTAGTATATTAGCAGCTAGTGTCTGTCAGTCATCATGACCAACGTAACCCAAGAAAAAACATAGCCTTTAGCTCAGTGGGCCAACACGGTCTTCAGTTGTACAGATAACTGGGGTTTGATACCCAGTATGCTTACAGCGTCTTCATATTCCTCTAGCTGGATCAGAACCCTGGCCTTGTTGATAAACTCTGCCTGGCGTGACTCTGTCAGCAACCTGAGGGACAGACAGACAGATTGGAGGACACACTGGTTACACACAACTGGTCATGTCACTGTCTTTATACAAGTTGAACTAGAGAATTACCATTGCAGTCAATAGTTATATCTCTATTGTTGGTACTTACTGGTATGGAGTGAAGAGAAAGGATAAAGTTGTTTCTTTTTTCTGAGCCATCTTCACCTGGAAACAGAGGCGAATATTTCAACAAATACATTTGGTTATGTAATGTATATCATCATCATCATAACAACATTATTATCCATGTTATATTGCACCTTGAACTGTTCCAGTATCTGGATGGCGTTAGAGTACATACTCTCAGCTTTAAACTGGTCACTGTTGTTCAGGTACTGCAGTGGTAACACACCCTACACAACACATATTACACACTTTATCAACATAATAAACACACCATATACCCAATATCACACACACACTCAATATAGAGAAGGTATATATGACATGAGATGATACCTTATCGTCTGCACCTATATTTTATTTTGCATCTCAGAGCAGCTCTGTAACCACAGTGCAGATAGTGGTTACTGTATAACAGCTTTTCCACTGATATGTCTCTTGATTATGGTATTCTAAAGACACTGACATGCTGTTATGTGGTGTTACTCACCACAGAGTTGAGAGGGATAGGCACTCCAATAAGAGATGACATCAGTGGTGCTATGTCTGCCTGTAACACACATCTAGCATTAGACTGGGAACAGATTATTGTTGTTTTTGGACTATCTTCAACACACAGAGGAAATATGTGGTTGTGACATCATCAGTCAGCGCCAGATGCTGTGAGGCTATATGGTGTCTCACCTGATTGACATCAACCCTGCGGAGGCCCTCCAGCTGCCATTCTGACAGAGAAACACCAACAGACACAACATCACACATTGTGTTATGTCAGCATTATGACCGTTTTATACAGCTAGAACAACTTAGGGTTGGAGTAAAGTGTTACAACAGAATTATACAAATCTCTGACCTCCCTTTTCCCCCTCTAGAAGAGATGAAAGAGGAGAGGAGAGTAGGAGGACAGACACACACAGACCAATAGTACTGAGTTATTGTACCTTGTAGGTATCCATCTGAGTACTTCTGGGGTTCAGTGACTCTCTGAGCAGTGTGAACCCCAGCTCCCCACACCAACAATGGGGTCAGGGTCTCAGAGGGGTGGCCTGCACCATGGGAGCCTGGAGACACAGAGCAATACATTATCTACTACTTCACTACCATGGTGACCACCTTTCTGAGCTAGCTGAAGTCCTACCCCAGTTGGTCATGCCGTGGTCAGAGGTGAACACATAGGCTGTTCTTCCATCGTTGTCAAAAATGTCCTCGACCATGGAGACCAGCTCTTTCACCCCAGAGTCAACCAGACGTATGTTCTCTAGATATTCCCTTCGCACAACGCACACAAAGGGGATTTTTAAGAGACAAAATCAAACAGGGTCATTAGTAGTCTAAATGAGTCTGTGTTTCCTGCCATCCATTGTGTAGACCCCACTATATGCACTAATTTAAATCTGCAGTCCTTCATTTAAAAGATAGAGAATAATGTATCTCTTGTTTGTACATGGCTATATGCACTAATAAAAATCTGCAGTCCCTCATTTAAAAGGTACCAGAGAATAATGTATCTCTTGTTTGTACATGGTTTCTGTATATTCTGAATATTCCTGTATATCTAGAACGTGATATTTCTGGTCTGTACAGGGTTTCTATCTCACTGTGACATGGGTCTGTGGGCGTGTCCATTGGTGTCAATGCCCAGTAGGTGGAGGAAGAAGACATTCTGATCCTTCTGTAGACTGGACATCAGACTGGAGTTCTCCCTGGCAGACTGGAGGAACGACTGGGAGAGAGGAGGTGGGGGAGAGAGGCAAATAGATACAGTGTCTGTACCCCCATGCTGAGACAGACACACACATCCTAACACACACCCTGTTCTCATCAACATAAGTACCTTGACTTCATCAAAGACCCAGGTGTCCAGTCTAGAGGCGTCGGTGGAGGCAAAGTCCTCTCTCTCTGCTGGGTAGGTGTAGGTGTACACATGGTCCCCACTGGCACCTGCAGAAGAGGGGGGAAGAGGTGTAGATGGAGATGATGGTAAGAATGATAAAAAGAAAGTGAAAGGGTGGTCGAGAGAGAGAGTGAGATAGAAAGAGAGGATTCGTTTATTTCTGATCTAATAAGCCACACACGTGCATGGTGGTGTATCTGTGTTTCTCCTGTATTTGAAAGGTTGTGTATTGTACATGTGTTTGTTAACCTTTGGCAAACATGGGCAGGATGTCAGGGCTGCCCCAACACCAGGTGTGTCTGCTCTCATTGAACACGGAGTCAAACTCCACTGGATTCTCCTTCCAGCCTACACACACACACACACACACACACACACACACACACACACACACACACACACACACACACAAAGAGAAAAATTCCACAGTAACAGGCTCAGATTCTTTTTTAACAAAAAACAATAATTGCAAAGTGAAACAAAACATAACTCTTCACAAGGATGAATTTCAACAATTACTTGTAACAATTTCCACAGAAAAAAACACATTTACTTGAAGAACAGTGCAGATACATACATTTTAAAGTTAAAAATGCCAGCACACACAGAGACACTGACCTTTAGCTACAGCGCTGACATCTTCGTAGAAGCCAGCGATCAAAGCAACGTGTCCAGGTCGAGACTCAGTGGGAACACGAGTGTGTGACACACCCCAACTCCCTGTTTCCTCCATCACACTCCTTCAGAACACACACACACACACACACACACACACACACACACACACACACACACACACACACACACACACAGTGAGAAATGCATACACACACACCACTCTGAGTCCACACACACTTCCATACAGCCAGTTAATCTGAGAGAGCTCAGTTACCTTAAGTAAGGAGCCCTGGTGGATCCATTGGCATCAGGCTTATAGAGGCTGTCTGCCCTGAGTCCATCTGCAACCACCAGCAGCAGGCGGGAGGCAGGGGGAGGCAGGGGGGACACCTGGGGGGCCATGCCGTGGACCAGGGGCGATGTGAAGTAGATGTCAAAGATGGAGATGAAGAAAATGACATGGACCAGAAGTCCAACCAGGAAGAACATTATCATCCTCATGATGAAGACTGGGGGCTGGGGAGACCCCAGAAGTTCTGGAGAGAGGGAGGAATGGATGGAGAGGAACAGAGAGAGAGCAGAAAATAGTTATTAGATATAGACATCAGATAATCTGTTGTGGCCATACGTTTCTGAGTCTGTAAGGTGCTACCATCCATTCATACTCTAGCTATCGCATTCACTCACTAGAACACAAATGTGTCCCACATGTCAACAACATCAGACGTGCTAAACAAAATAAAAAAATCTTACCTTTGAACACTTTCTTGTTTCAAGCCGGTGGCAGACTGGTTACTTTGAATCTTGAATGAATGAGAGTTAAGTCATTTAAACACACACAAGACACACACCTGCCACTTTTTGCTGTCTAGCGACCCAACTTCACCCATCAACAGACCCTAGTTTCAGGTGAACTAAATTAAGAAACACACTTATACAACCTTTAGTACAGTGTGTCAAGCTTATCTACCGGCGCGACGGGCTTAAAAACCTGCTGTCTGTCTTTCTAAGTAGCTTATAAAATAAATCAGTCCACACTGGGATGTTACAGCGCCACTTCCGTGTTGTAAATATGACGTTCCAACTGAGCTACAGCAATGGTCCGTGGGTATTGTAGTTTTACTACTGACATTTGATTTCGCAGTCGGCTACAGAAATGAAATAGGTCATAGTCGCTATTAGGGATTAACATGGTTATAACTATATAGCAATGGTCCGTCCGTCCATCCATCCATGCTTTATTTTAGTGATGGTGAGAAAAGTATCACTTTCCGGCAAGGTTAGCTAGCTGTCAAACCGATGCTGTCAGCTGTCAAAGCACCTGCCCTGCCCAGTTTCTCCCTAAAAACTCCCGTATCCAATCCAATCCCGCTATTACATGGAGAAGGCGGGTGTTGAAATTACATTCAACCAAACTCTACCCTGCATTCACCCCTTTTCATGTCGATCGAGGAAGGAAGGGTTCAGCCAGCTAGCCTTCTAGCTAGCCATCCGTCCAGGAAGACGGGTCCAATTCTAAGCTAGCTAGCTAGCTTGCTACTCAAATCTTTATAGTAGGAAAATGGCGGCGGGTAACGTCAACCCGTTTAATCTGAGTGATTCTGAAGATGAGGCAGATCAGAGAGCAGAGGACGGTGCTCACATCGAAAAGAGCCCTAGCGTTGGAACGCAAGGCCCCTCGTCCAACAACCCATTCTCTCCGCAAGCGGACGCCGAGCCCCCGGCCCTTTTAGTGTCGAGCACCCGGACCAGCCCCAGTGTGGAAGGCATCTCGGTATCGGTCGCAGCTGCCGCTATGACAGTTGCCTTGGCAGAGACCCGGGTATCGGTAGATGTGATCGCTGCTCAGCTAATACGGGATCATTACATCCTCACGGCCCTTGAGTTTCATACCGAACTGTTGGAATCAGGGAGGGAGCTTCCGCGGTTGCGTGATTATTTCTCCAACCCGGGCAACTTCGAGAGGCAAACCGGCACTCCGCCCGCTTGTAAAGACCAAGGACTGGGACCAGGGGGACCGCTAAGTAAGTAGCTAGCTAGCTATTAGCTAACCTTACTAGTTAACAACCCAATGCATTATAATATAACTAGCTGTGTGCGCTAGTTAGCTCCCTGACAGTCTATTATTCAATGGAGAAACAATGCTGGTACACTAACGTTATAGCAGATAGCCTACAGCTCGCACTGTGCTTGTCGGCCAACATTGGTCTGGTTATACAGAAGAAACGAAATTCGATACGACACCCGTCTTTCTCTCGAACTGGCTAACAATGGAAACTTCACCGTGATCATGATTATTCACTAATCATAGAGAATTAGCGCACCTACCTTTGTTACCTGCTGTGTGGTGAGTTTCTCCCCTAGCCTAGGTGCCAGCTGGCTTGGAACAGGTGCAACCAGAATAGTAGTGACCATGTATAGCTGGCGACCTGAAAAGGCCTATCAGACATTCATGTGCAAATGATGCCTGCCACCTTTATAGTCTAGTAATTGCGATATTTGCATCATGATATCATGTAAGCTGCTGCTAAAGATGGCTATACATGGTGCTGTGCTGCTCCAACACTACCTAGGCCTGTCTCTCTAACTACCTATAGCTGTCTGTAGGCCTAGATGATGGACTTAGGCATCTTGATCACTGTTAGAACCATCATTACATTGGTATTACACAGTAGGACATGGTATTACAACTCTCTCTGTTCATTCAGCATGACAATGGTAGAAGAGTTGGCTACAGTACATAATACATCCACCTGGCCTACAGGTTGTAAATAAATATTCCTAGAAGTTTTTAATTTTAATTTTTTTTATTCAACCTTTATTTAACTAAGCAAGTCAGTTAAGAACAAATTCTTATTTACAATACCGGCCAAACCCGGACGACGCTGGGCCAATTGTGAGCTGCCCTATGCGTAGATAGAGGTGTGTCTCCTTCTGTGGTATTTGTCCCCTTCCCTCTTCTACGGCATAGATTTGAGACACACAACACAACACAAACAGTTTGCTGACAAATTGGTGCACCACCACAACTGCAACATCAAGCACATTCAACTGCCCCAAATCTTAAGGGCATTTCCATCACTAAACACAGGAATGCATGTGTATGCCTAGCCCAGATCTGTGTATTCTGTGTTCTACTGTTGCAGGTTCAATCAAGGGGTATGACATAATTAGCAATTTTGCATCCTTTTCTACTGATAAAAGCTACGATAAGAACAGTGGCCTGAGCTGTGTAAACTACATTTCCATCATTGTGTGATGTGCCTCCCACTTTCCTACCTGATCTAACACAACTGGATAGGTGAAAGCAGGGGTTCCATTACAAAGCCTCCACCAGCCCAGTCATGTGAGGTCAGTGATAAGGCTGTTTTGGGAGGGAGGAAGGATGCTTGTCATGATAGAAGTATTTACATTCATGTAGCCTAATAGCCTCTATCTATAGCTGCCATTGTTCAGCGCATGGCTAGGCCTAATTGCCTCTGTCTGTCTGGCGCCTCGCCGGTTGTTGTGGATCTTGAGGACTAAGGTATCCCAAGGGGCATTTCTCTGTACGAATGGGTGGGGGCTTTTACAAAAGACCTTAGAACAGCAGTGGCATATGGTACTCCGGGCCACACCCAGTGTTGCCCTATATGCATTTAGCAGAGAGGCACACATTTACATGTTTTATCATGTAGATGTATGGTCCCCCACTGCCCCTCCCTGCAGGAATACTCCCCCACTAACTCTGCCATCGCTGCTGAAAAAGATCCTGGCTGAAACACACACACACACACCTATTATCTATGTCAACCTTTAGAACCAAGTAGGAGGAAGTTTCCCATAGAATTTTCCCCCGTTAGAATTTCACCCCACAGTATTAAGGTTAGTATTTGGTGAGGGGTAAGCTGATCCTACATCAGATCTTAAGAACAGGATGCTGAGGAACTCAGCCTGTCCTCTATTGTGTTAACTTCACTGATAAACAGGAAAATAGACGAGAGAGAGACGGGGACAGCTTGAGAGCCTGTCCCTGCTAGAGACAATAGGCCGACAGCCCAGGGAGGGTTTCCTTGCCACTGTCCCCTCTGCTTGCTCTTTCCAGGTTTTGGTCAGGACTGTACACAATCAAATTGATTTGATGGATTTGTTAATGAGGGATTTAAGATCCAGTAGTAAAACTAAAGAAGAGGCAGTTGAAGTTCTAACATTGTATATTAGAAGCTCAATTTGATGCCACGTCATTTAAAACTGACAGGTGTCATGACAGGTGTCGGGAGCATATGGGAAATTCTAGGAAAAGGTGTTGCATGGTCACTGGGTAAAGGAGCTGTCTCATACTTGTTGCTGTTAGCACTCCCATAATATTATGATCTGGCTAGCTTTCTGCTAATTTAACAGACTTAGCAGCCTGCATGCTGCTCTGGTCACCTGCAGCAGGCCTCTCGCTGCACAACTCAACACCATAGCCCACTGAGCTGAAGCCTAAGCATTAGAGCTAATTCCAGGAGCTAATACAAGTCTTCAGGTTCTGAAGACTCAGGGGGTGGTTAGGCCATTCATCGAGCAAGAGTAGCTGGACGCCACCACCCATTTACACAATGCTTCTCTCGCCCACTCTCTCTTTCTCTCTACCCAGCTCATTGTTTTCTCCTCTGTAGCTAGCTGATTAGCATGTTGCTACAGTCTGCTTGCTCAACTCTCAGCTCAATCAGAGACTAAGGTGTTAGCATTAATGCTCCATTTTAGCTAGCCACTCTGTTCCTTGAAAGACGTACCCTGCTCTCTTTGGCACTAGCAGGTACATGCAGTCAAGCACACACTTGCTCACACAGATCAAGAAGAACACACACCCTTAGTCCGTTAGAAGAAATCACTCACTTAAACATTCAGGCAGTAAGAAGAAAACACACAGACACAGATTTGCTGCAGGGTTTTGAGATGCTGATGAATCACACTGTGGGATGTTTGACTCTGCTCAACCTGTTTCTGTTCTGGCCTGACTGTCTGAGCTCCTGCTCACGTCGAGAGAGTGTGTGTGTGTGTGTGTGTGTGTGTGTGTGTGTGTGTGTGTGTGTGTGTGTGTGTGTGTGTGTGTGTGCACACACATCTCAGTCTGTAGGCCTACACTGTCTGTGTACCTGATAATCCATGCTGTAGAATACATCTATTGTTATATTGCCTGTTTTGAGACTTTATTTGAACAGGGAGTCCCATTGAGACTAAGGTCTCTTTTGCAAGGGACCTCTGCATACACACAATTTACAAAATACAATGTGTGTCAATGTTCTTCACCTCCCTGTCAGTGGGTATAGAGGTGAGGAGTCTCCTGTAGTCAGACAGCTGTTGGGCCAGCCAGGCCTAGAACCATACATGGAGCTTGAGTAGGCCTACACACACACACACACACACTCTGCCTTCGATATGAGTGAACTGCAGAGAGGGAGGGATGGAGGACTGGTGCAGTGTAATCACCTGGACTTGGAACGTCCCCTCTGGTTTGGTGAGGAGGGGTAGGCCTTTGGAAAGAATAGCTCAGCTACTACAGGGTAGTTCAGTCTTACTCTCAAAATGAATGGTCATCTCTCTTTTTACTTTCGATATGCTATCTGTGTTGAGATGGGAGTGAATGGTAGGCTATATGGTTGGACAGGCATATGAGGTTACTAGAAGGAATGCTAACCCTGTCACTCACTGAAACAAGAGTTATCACATTCTACAGTCGTGGCCAAAAGTTTTGAGAATGACCCAAATATTAATTTTCACAAAGTCTGCTGCCTCAGTTTGTATGATGGCAATTTGCATATACTCCAGAATGTTATGAAGAGTGATCAGATGAATTGCAATTAATTGCAGTCCCTCTTTGCCATGTAAATGCACTGAATCCCCCAAAAACATTTCCACTGCATTTCAGCCCTGCCACAAAAGGACCAGCTGACATCATGTCAGTGATTCTCTCGTTAACACAGGTGAGAGTGTTGACGAGGACAAGGCTGGAGATCACCTTGTCATGCTGATTGAGTTCGAATAAGCTGGAAGCTTCAAAAGGAGGGTGGTGCTTGGAATCATTGTTCTTCCTCTGTCAACCATGGTTACCTGCACAGAAAACACGTGCCGTCATCATTGCTTTGCACAAAAAGGGCTTCACAGGCAAGGATATTGCTGCCAGTAAGATTGCACATAAATCAACCATTTATCGGATCATCAAGAACTTCAAGGAGAGCGGTACAATTGTTGTGAAGAAGGCTTCAGGGCGCCCAAGAAAGTCCAGCAAGCGCCAAGACCGTCTCCTAAAGTTGATTCAGCTGCGGGATCGGGGCACCACCAGTACAGAGCTTGCTCAGGAATGGCAGCAGGCAGGTGTGAGTGCATCTGCATGCACAGTGAGGCGAAGACTTTTGGAGGATGGCCTGGTGTCAAGAAGGGCAGGAAAGAAGCCACTTCTCTCCAGAAAAAACATCAGGGACAGACTGATATTCTGCAAAAGGTACAGGGATTGGACTGCTGAGGACTGGGGTAAAGTCATTTTCTCTGATGAATCCACTTTCCGATTGTTTGGGGCATCCGGAAAAAAGCTTGTTCGGAGAAGACAATCAATCTTCAGCGTTACCATCAGTCCTGTGTCATGCCAACAGTAAAGCATCCTGAGACCATTCATGTGTGGGGTTGCTTCTCAGCCAAGGGAGTGGGCTCACTCACAATTTTGCCTAAGAACACAGCCATGAATAAAGAATGGTACCAACAATCCTCCGAGAGCAACTTCTCCCAAACATCCAGGAACAGTTTGGTGACGAACAATGCCTTTTCTAGCATGATGGAGCACCTTGCCATGAGGCAAAAGTGATAACTAAGTGGCTCGGGGAACAAAACATTGATATTTTGGGTCCATGGCCAGGAAACTCCCCAGACCTTAATCCCATTGAGAACTTGTGGTCAATCCTCAAGAGGCAGGTGGACAAACAAAAACCCACAAATTCTAACAAACTCCAAGCATTGATTATGCAAGAATGGGCTGCCTTCAGTCAGGATGTGGCCCAGAAGTTAATTGACAGCATGCCAGGGCGGATTGCAGAGGTCTTGAAAAAGAAGGGTCAACACTGCAAATATTGACTCTTTGCATCAACTTCATGTAATTGTCAATAAAAGCCTTTGACACTTATGACACTTAAAGCCTTTGACACTTAAAAGCCTTTGACTGTACATCTAGATCTACATTTGTATTGTTTAGGTATGTTTCTGAAACCAGGGTGATCTATTGCATAGAAAAGTAACCAGTTTGGATGCTGAGTCTACCCCCATGTTCTCGCTTGTCTCCACATATAGTGTTTGGTTTATATTCTGTTATGATTTCTCCCAAGCTGTTTATAGTCAAGGTGATGAGGTGAATACTGTAATAATCACTGGAGGCTCTGTTAATGAATAGGCTGTTTACCATTGATTCTCGGGCCGGTCAATTCTTGGGCCGACTCTTTTCTCTGTATATATCAATGATGTTGCTCTTGCTGCGGGTGATTCTTTGATCCACCTCTCCGCAGACGACACCATTCTGTATACTTCTGGCCCTTCTTTGGACACTGTGTTAACAAACCTCCAAACAAGCTACAACGCCATACAACACTCCTTCCGTGGCCTCCAACTGCTCTTAAATGCTAGTAAAACTAAATGCATGCTCTTCAACCGATCTCTGCCCGCACCTGCCCGCCCGACTAGCATCACTACTCTGGACGGTTCTGACTTAGAATATGTGGACAACTATAAATACCTAGGTGTCTGGCTAGACTGGAAACTCTCCTTCCAGACTCACATTAAGCATCTCCAATCCAACGTTAAATGTTGAATTGGCTTCCTATTCCGCAACAAAGCCTCCTTCACTCATGCTGCCAAACATACCCTCGTAAAACTGACTATCCTACCAATCCTTGACTTCAGCGATGTCATTTACAAAATAGCCTCCAACACTCTACTCAGCAAATTGGATGCAGTCTATCACAGTGCCATCCGTGTTGTCACCAAAGCCCCATATACTACACACCACTGCGAACTGTATGCTCTCGTTGGCTGGTACTCGCTACATATTCGTCGCCAAACCCACTGGCTCCAGGTCATCTATAAGTCTTTGCTAGGTAAAGCTCCGCCTTATCGCAGCTCACTGGTCACCATAGCAACACCCACCCGTAGCACGCGCTCCAGCAGGTATATTTCACTGGTCATCCCTAAAGCCAACACCTCCTTTGGCCGCCTTTCTTCCCAGTTCTTTGCTACCAATGACTGGAACAAATTGTAAAAATCACTGAAGTTGGAGTCTTATATCTCCCTCACTAACTTTAAGCGTCAGCTGTCAGAGCAGCTTACCGATCACTGCAGCTGTACACAGCCCATCTGTAAATAGCCCATCCAACCAACTACCTACCTCATCCCCATATTTTGTTTTTGTTTTTTCTGCTCTTTTACACACCAGTATTTCTACTTGCACATCCTCATCTGCACATTATCACTCCAGTGTAAATTGCTAAATTGTAATTACTTCGCCACTCTGGCCTATTTATTGCCTTACCTCCTTACTTCATTTGCACACACTGTACAGATTTTCTATTGTGTTATTGACTGTACATTTGTTTATCCCATGTGTAACTCTGTGTTGTTGTATGTGTCGAACTGCTTTGCTTTATCTTGGCCAGGTCGCAGTTGTAATTGAGAACTTGTTCTCAACTGGCCTACCTTGTTAAATGAAGGTGAAATAAAAAAAATGTTGATTCAATGATTGATTGACCGCTCTCTGTGTCTATCTCGTCAGACCGAGCGGGCAGCATCAGCACATTGGACTCTCTAGACTTCGCTCGTTACTCTGACGACGGGAACCGGGAGTCGGACGAGAGGGTGGCAGGTAAGACAAAGCATACCTGTCATGTCCTGACCGGACAGAGACTGAGAGACGGACATGAAGAAGAGAATCAGAGAAAAGGAGAGACAGACAGCAGACAGAGAAGAGCAGGGGAAGGGAGAGACAGACAGCAGACAGAGAAGAGCAGGGGAAGGGAGAGACAGACAGCAGACAGATAAGAGCAGGGGAAGGGAGAGACAGACAGAGAAGAGCAGGGGAATGGAGAGGCAGACAGCAGACAGAGAAGAGCAGGGGAAGGGAGAGACAGACAGCAGACAGAGAAGAGCAGGGGAAGGGAGAGACAGACAGAGAAGAGCAGGGGAAGGGAGAGACAGACAGAGAAGAGCAGGGGAAGGGAGAGGCAGACAGCAGACAGAGAAGAGCAGGGGAAGGGAGAGGCAGACAGCAGACAGAGAAGAGCAGGGGAAGGGAGAGGCAGACAGCAGAGAGAAGAGCAGGGGAAGGGAGAGACAGACAGACAGCAGAGTATACAGGACCTTTTCTTTATGATGTCATGGTGTAACTACAACCGTTATGTCACAGTGTAACTACAACTCATTATGTCACAGTGTAACTACAGCTCATTATGATGTCAGTGTAACTACAGCTCATTATGATGTCAGTGTAACTATAGCTCTTTGATGTCACAGTACACACCCAGCCCTTTATGTCGTCACAGTGTAAATCCAGCCATTTATGGTGCCATAGTAGCATTTATGGCATCATTAGGCCACACCAGCCCTGTAGACACCAGCCCTGTAGACACCAGCCCTGTAGACACCAGCCCTGTAGACACCAGCCCTGTTCTCAACTGGCCTACCTGGTTAAATAAACTTCACTGATGATGACATCACTATGGTTCCGTTCCAGATTTCCCTACCCATTCAAATATCCCTGTTTAACCTACCTAAGCCTTCCATGGGCCTTTCTAGTGTGTCTACAGCTCAGATAGATTTACCTCCGTGTTCCTCTTATTAAGCCATCCTGGTTTAAATAAAGCAGCAGATGTAATTGAGACAGTGTTCTTTTCCCTCAAAGGACCTGTCAGTGGCACTGGATGTTGTGAAAATTCACACTTTTTTAAAAAAGCTTTTCTCACGACACCCACCAGCTAATCTTCTCTGAATTCGTTAAAGATCAGAGAGGATGAACTGAATACATTAAAGATCAGAGAGGATGAACTGACCAAGACGACGAGTACATTAAAGATCAGAGAGGATGGACTGACCAAGATGGCGAGTACGTTAAAGATCAGAGAGGATGGACTGAATACATTAAAGATCAGAGAGGATGAACTGACCAAGACGATGAGTACGTTAAAGATCAGAGAGGATGGACTGAATACATTAAAGATCAGAGAGGATGAACTGACCAAGACGACGAGTACGTTAAAGATCAGAGAGGATGAACTGACCAAGACGACGAGTACGTTAATGATCAGAGAGGATGAACTGACCAAGACGACGAGTACGTTAAAGATCAGAGAGGATGAACTGACCAAAACGACAAGTAGAGGACCACGGTATCCATCCAGGAGGGGCTATACATACTACACAGATCTCTCTGTAACGGTGTGGGCCTATGATATAGCCTATTCTAGTGTTTGTTCTCCACATTTAGCCAGACAGGATATGATGACTAGTGACGAATACTGTGAATAAGATGCAAATGACTATAAGTGATATACTGAAAGCTGGACACTCTGCTTCACATAGGACCTCATCTCTTTATGTGACTGTTAATTGGCCTGTTGTCTGTTCTTTTCTCAATGCCAAAATGCCAAATGTCAATTCCAGCCCTTTAGCTTTGTAAGATGAAAGTTCTGGACAATTCTCCAGGAACCATGCAGCAGAGCAAGCCTGTGGTCCCTTCTTCACAACCACAGACCCTCTACTCTTCCACCCTGCCCTCCCTCTATCCCGCCCTCCCTCTATCCCGCCCTCCCTCCATCCCGCCCTCCCTCTATCCCGCCCTCCCTCTATCCTGCCCTCCCTCCATCCTGCCCTCCCTCCATCCTGCCCTCCCTCCATCCTGCCCTTCCTCCATCCCTCCAATTCGGCATCTCCTCCTCCCTAAACCTGCCTCTCCTCCGTCGTCCCAACATGTCGCCCCCAGCTGTCTGACTCTGGGTTTTCAGGCTGTTCTGATCAAACCCCGGCCCAAAACTGGACAACCCTCCATCCAGGCTAGCAGCTCGCCTCTTTCTTTTTTTACCTGTTTTTTTTCTTCCTTTTTGGGGGGGGTTCTTCAGTTTTTTTCTCCATTTTGTTGTCTTTTGTTGCGTCCTGTGTACTCTTGATCTGCATTGGGAAGTATTGTCTGGACCTCGTTAACTAGGACAGAATTGATCTGCATTGGGAAGTATTGTCTGGACCTCGTTAACTAGGACAGAATTGATCTGCATTGGGAAGTATTGTCTGGACCTCGTTAACTAGGACAGAATTGATCTGCATTGGGAAGTATTGTCTGGACCTCGTTAACTAGGACAGAATTGATCTGCAATGGGAAGTATTGTCTGGACCTCGTTAACTAGGACAGAATTGATCTGCATTGGGAAGTATTGTCTGGACCTCGTTAACTAGGACAGAATTGATCTGCATTGGGAAGTATTGTCTGGACCTCGTTAACTAGGACAGAATTGATCTGCATTGGGAAGTATTGTCTGGACCTCGTTAACTAGGACAGAATTGGTCTGCATTGGGAAGTATTGTCTGGACCTCGTTAACTAGGACAGAATTGATCTGCAATGGGAAGTATTGTCTGGACCTCGTTAACTAGGACAGAATTGCTCTGCATTGGGAAGTATTGTCTGGACCTCGTTAACTAGGACAGAATTGATCTGCATTGGGAAGTATTGTCTGGACCTCGTTAACTAGGACAGAATTGATCTGCATTGGGAAGTATTGTCTGGACCTCGTTAACTAGGACAGAATTGATCTGCATTGGGAAGTATTGTCTGGACCTCGTTAACTAGGACAGAATTGATCTGCATTGGGAAGTATTGTCTGGACCTCGTTAACTAGGACAGAATTGATCTGCAATGGGAAGTATTGTCTGGACCTCGTTAACTAGGACAGAATTGATCTGCATTGGGAAGTATTGTCTGGACCTCGTTAACTAGGACAGAATTCATCTGCATTGGGAAGTATTGTCTGGACCTCGTTAACTAGGACAGAATTGATCTGCATTGGGAAGTATTGTCTGGACCTCGTTAACTAGGACAGAATTGATCTGCATTGGGAAGTATTGTCTGGACCTCGTTAACTAGGACAGAATTGATCTGCATTGGGAAGTATTGTCTGGACCTCGTTAACTAGGACAGAATTGATCTGCATTGGGAAGTATTGTCTGGACCTCGTTAACTAGGACAGAATTGAACAGGCGCTGAGTCAGACTACTGAAGCGGCAGATCTTCAGTGCACAGCCATGCAATATGTCCTCTCTGCTCGCCATTGCTTCTCTTCCTCCTGTGTGGTTTTCTTCAACATGTCTGAAGAGCAACCTGTGGAGTGTTTCCCTGCTCATCAACTTGATAGACTTCTTACAGGAGGTTTTAGAGCCCTCTCAATGTAGCATAATGTAATTACAATCCATATGTTAGTTTTTCTCCTGTATGTAAGTAGCGGCTATAGTATCCATCCTATGCTTAGGCCTAATAGTATTAACATTTGACCAACCACAAATCAAAAAGCGCCACTTCAAATTTGAGCAGAGTCCAATATTTTGCATAGCCTGGAACTCACTTTTTTTATCTATTGATTGTACAATCCCTGGTCAGACAGCTATTAGCATATTATTTAGGCTGCATCCCATTAGTGGTTTCAGCTCTCTCTCACTCCTGTCTATACTGATCTTAAACAACAGGATAGGTGGAAGCAGATTCACATAAAGTATACTCCACATTGCTTCTACCTATCCTGGGTTTTCAGATCGGTGCAGAAGAAGCAAAGGAGATGAGGAGAGGTAGCCGCTTGACACTCTTTCGATGCACCCTTAGACACTATGCCTTAGTCAGCTATCCCAGGATCCTCTGCTGCATGCGTTCATTAGACCCCATAGTTTGCATGTCTCCTGTTTTCAAATCAATCTTCTTTTTGTTTCTTTTTGTTTCATTTTTCATGGCCATATTTTTGTTTGTTTGTTCCCTCTCCTTGGTTGGATGCACTTCCTTCCTGTGTGTTGTGATGTCACTTCCTGTCCAGTGCTGGAGTTTGAGCTACGGAAAGCCAAGGAGACCATTCAGGCTCTACGCACCAACTTGACTCAGGCAGCAGGTGGCGTACTTAACACTTCTACTCCTCCATTTCATCCCTCTATCATCTCTCTCTTTCTAAGGAGATTCTCTCCAGCTCCTCCCCTGTTTTACTGAATGGTGGAAGGGTTCATCTGTTCTGTGGCTTTATTGTCTTTCTAGAAAGCGACACTCAGGAGAGAAACAAGAACTACAGTTCCCATCCTGAGACTCAGGTAGGCCAGACACTCTGCTAATAACTGTATGCAGTTCACTTTTGGAGTAACACTGCAGCAAATACACAATGTTTCTTAATAAAACACCGTTTGTTGAGAAACTTCACTTTTCAAGTTGATTCATGGTTTATTTCCCTCTGTCCTCTTCCTCAGGAACCTATCCGCCCACTAGAGAAGCGAGCCTTAAATTTCCTTGTGAATGAATATTTATTAAAGAATGAATACAAACTGTCGGCCATCACATTCTCTGATGAAAATGATGACCAGGTAATGTTTGTTTCTTTGAGTTGTTGGGCCTGAACAGGGTGCATTTAGTGCGGCACAAAATGCTATATAGTGAACATAATCATGGTCCCTTCTTTTTCGGATGTTCAGGACTTTGAGTTGTGGGACGATGTGGGCCTGAACATTCCAAAGCCTCCCGACCTATTACAGATCTACAGGAACTGTGGCTCCGCCCTTCCGTCGCCGCGGAATACCGTGGACGTAGCCGTGGGAGTGGAGTCAGGCGAGCTCACTGGGAACTACATTACCCAGAAATCTGATCTCTTACAGCAGGTGAGAGAGAGGGAGGAACATTCTAGGTGTGATCATGTGTGTTTTGAAGCCACTCAGAATGTTTACATACCAGTGTGATTTTGGGTACAGAGCTTATTGATTTATCCTACACACCTTTTCTCCTTTGGCAATGTATACTAAAATCCTTTCCTCTATCTCTGTGTTTTTGGCTTCTCTCTGTCTCCTCTCTCTTTCCTCTCCTCTCTCTATCTCTGTCTCTCTGTGGCTTCTCTCTGTCTCTTTTCTCTCTCTCCTCTCTTCTTCAGCAGCAGACGGAGGTAGTTGAGGAGTTGGAGTATCAGATTAGTCTTCTGAACGAGGAGAAACAGAGTCTGGCCGACTATATCAAGAAACTACAGAGGTGTGTGTGTGTGTGTGTGCGTGTGTGCGTTGAGAGAGGATGGGGTAATGGCTCTACACTACACTATGGGGTCACAGATGGATGCTAATTGAAAATGTTACTGCCACACCATGTGACCTTTACCCTTTGAACTGCCATTTCATCAGTCAGCTCTCTGTCCACCCATGGCCTATTCAGTTGGCTGCAATCCTTCAGAACTTTACAGCTATTTGATATTATTTGTTTCTGTCCTCTCTTCTCCAGTGAGATCCAAAGCCTGAGAAGGACAGTCCCCCCCCCTCCTCATGACCAGGGCTCACAGCCCAACCCCCCCTCCTCCTCCACCACTCCCCAGCCCCCTCTGGACAACGGTCAGTACCTGGATATCAGGGTTGCCTCAGAACCTGATAACCCCCCCACTGAGAGCAACCCCCCCACTCAGACCATCAGTAACCCTACACACACCTCTTCACAACCCCATGCCAAGCTAAAGAGCAGAGGGACGGTGGTGTTTGACCAGCCCAACAGGTGAGTCTGAAAATAAAGCCTAGTTACTCAGAATGACCTGTAGATGGAGCCAGTGGTCCATCATAAACAGTCTGATTGTCCATCTATCTTGACTGGAATGAGCATCTTGATTCCTGATCACTCTCACTCTCTCGTCTTTTTGTCTTTTCTCGTCCACAGGAAGTTGTCCCCGGCATTCCAGCAGGCCCTGCTGTCCTTCTGTAAGATGTCAGCTGACAGTCGTCTGGGTGCAGAGGTCAGAGGTCACCCCTAATCACGGTCACATGACCATAGTGTCAGCTATCTTAAGAGTATAGTATAGTATACTACTACTGAAACCATTTTAATATGCAATCCTCAGAGCAGTGACATATCCAAAAAATATCATCAGCATTTTGTTTTCTAATTTCAGTCGGTATTTCTCTCACTCACTCTTTCTCCCCCTCTTTCTCTCTCTCTCTAGGTGTCGAGGATAGCAGACAATGAGGAGAGTGTGATGCTCATGTTGGGTCGCTGTCTCCCTCACATTGTCCCCAATGTCCTCCTGGCCAAACGAGAGGTACCTCCCACCTCTCCTCACCCCTCCTTACCTCTCCCCCATCCTCCCATCAACACGGTCTTCTTTCTGTCTTCAGTTTGGTATTCAGCGTCTGACTCCACAGTTTTTTCACCGATGCTCATCTCTCATGTCTCCTCCCTTTCCTTCACTTTTTTGTCCTTTCACTCTCTCACTCACTCTCTCGCTCTGTGCATGCCTCTCTGCTCCTAGAGAATGGTTGCACACCTGTGCCAGGTGAGTTGGATGCCCCCACATCTGCATGACCTCACCTGACCTCACACACAGTGTAACACAGCCCACGCCACGGGCTATAACCACCCAGTCTCTCATCTGATTGGCTAGTTATTCGTACTCGAGCAGGACAAAGTCATGGTAGAATTTTGATCATTTATGAAAACGCTTAGATTAGGGATATGGTCAGTTTTAGTCATTAAGATTGCATATGTGGTTGTGGCCTGTATAGTGGACTGTGTTTTACCTCTCTCACCCTGTGTGTTCTCACCTTGCTCCTTTCTGAGTGGTTCCCAATAGCACGCAGTCTTCTCATTGATTGATTCTTTCATCTCTGATTGGCTGAAACGGTGGCCAACTAGAGCTGATTGAACAACTGTGTGCATTTTGTATAATTTCACGTAACATTTCTAAGCTAATTTAAGTGCATTGTGTGACAAAGACATGCAGTGTAACTGACTAACTGATTAAAAACAAAATAAATAAATAGCTATCTGGCGTTGCTGTAAAGTAAGTCATCACTCTTAATGGTTTCTTTCCATATGTTAGTCTACAGCATGTTTAAAGAGCTAGTGTGGTGAGCTAGGTTTGGAATTGTGTTTGTGTTTGACACTGTCACGACTTCCGCCGAAGTTGGTGCCTCTCCTTGTTCGTTCGGCGGTCGACGTCACCGGCTTTCTAGTTGCCACCGATCCATGTTTCCTTGTCGATTGGTTATGTCTTGATTGTTCACACCTGGTTCCCATTTGGTTATGATTACTTCCCTATTTAAACCCTCTGGTCATCATGATGTTTTGTGCGTTATTGTTTTACTGTAGGTATTGTTCGTTGTGTTTGTCGTTCTTGTTTTCCCTGCGTGGATTTTGTATACTGAATTTTTATTTGAGTAAATTACTTAATTTTTACTCAGTTCGGTGTCCTGCGATTGACCCCTTTCCTCATCACCTATACACGGACACTGACAGAATAACGCACCTCAGGGCTGGTACGAGGAGCAGGAACAGGACGAGTTGGACTGGGCTGGCGCACTGGAGGCCTGGTGCGTGGGACTGGCTTTGGATACGCCAGACTGGATACACGCACCTCAGGGCTAGTGCGAGGAGCAGGAACAGGATACACTGGGCCGTGAAGGTGCACTGGTGGTCTCGAGCGCAGTACTGGTACCACCCTTACTGGCTGGATGCCCGCTTCCCCCTCGCAAATGCTGGGCGCTGGCACCTCGCACACCGACTTGTGAATGCTCGTCCTCAACGCCGTGCGCATCACCCCATAGCACGGGGCCTGACCAGTAACAAGCTGCTTCCGGTAAGCACGGGGAGTTGGCTTGGGGCTTAACCCTGGCCCAGCCAAACTACCCGTGTGCCCTCCCAAAAAAATGTCTTGGGGCTGCCTCTCAGGCTTAAATGCCAACCGTGTACCAATATAACAGTCCCGGTCCACTCCAGCCTTCCTCCATGGTCCAGTCCCAGCTAAAATCTCCTCGCAGGTCCACGACTCCCGATAGCCTTTCTCCAGCTCCTTACCCCGCTGCTTGGTCCATTGTTGGTGGGAAGGTCTGTAATACTGTTCGTTCGATCGTTTTCTTATTTCGTTTCGTATGTGTTGAAATAAAGTTAAGATGAGCACTCAACCTGCTGCGCCTTGGTCCATTACGTACCACGACCGTTACAGACAGTGTGAGGTCTGTGTGAGGGAGTGGTAGGGAGAGTCAGGTGGGCTCCCCACACTGAATGTGATTTGCGTATCACAGCTGTGGTTTTAATGATCTACTGACAGTTATGAAGAATTTGGATTCCTGCCCAAAACTAGGGAAAACAAAGTGAGGGAGAAAAAAAAGAGAGATTGTCTTATTCTGCCTCCGGGCGGGAATGGACTTTGTTCTGCGTCTGTTAGACAGACTGAATCAACACACACCTTTGTGCTCCTACTATTTGTAGGTCACCTACTGCCAGCTCAAAGACACACCTTAAGTGCTTAACTCTACACACTATGGACACGCAACTAGGAACAATAGACGTTTGACTTTGATGACTGACTGAATAAGTGAACCGTAAAAACATGCCTGCCACCTGTCGCCTTCACTATCAATGATCATAAATCATTATGGTCTTATGGCAGACAGACCAAGCCTACTCTAAGATACGGCCCAATACCTGTATGGGCTTCTTGAGAATTAGGACCATAAAGAGAGTCAACAATCCCACTTCCCTTTTTTCTTTATTTGAGGTTTAATGACTACCTGATTTACCTGGCAGAGAGTCAGTTATACCGTGACATTCAGGGGTCTCTATTTATTTTTATGGGCATAATAGTAAAGACATGTCGTTTAACGGTAGAAATGTTTTACTGGTCCTTTTAATGTGGCATGAACAACCAGTCATGATCTTATTGTCAAACACATCACTTCAGGTAGTAGGCTACCTGCGTACGCTCGTCCACCCTCAATGGTTTCCGGCATCCAAACAGCACTGTGTCCCCGCCATTTGATGAATGGAAAGAGACATGTTTTACAAAGCACCAAATAGTGTAATGACATTTGGCAATTATCATTAAGCCTACAGTCTTGTAGCCTGAATTACAACATGTTACCATGGTGTCACTGCCATAGTTGCTCGTTGGCCTGTGCAGGCTTAATCATGTTACCATGGTGTCACTCTGCTATAGGTCCTAGTTGGCCACCTCTGGTCTAAACCCGGTGGTGCCATGTTGTCACACTGCAATAGGTCCTAGTTGGCCATCTCTGGTCTAAACATTTTACTATGGTGTCACATTGCATTAGCCTTCCCTGTAGCTCAGTTGGTAGAGCATGGTGATTGCAATGCCAGGGTTGTGGGTTCGATTCCCACGGGGGGCCAGCACAGAAAAAAAATGTATGAAATGTATTCATTCACTACTGTAAGTCGCTCTGGATAAGAGCATCTGCTAAATGACTAAAATGTAAAAAATTGCAATAGATCCTAGTTGGCCATCTCTGGTCTAAACATGTTACTATGGTGTCACATTGCAATAGATCCTAGTTGGCCATCTCTGATCTAAACATGTTACCATGTTGTCACTCAGCAGTAGATCCTAGTTGGCCATCTCTGATCTAAACATGTTACCATGTTGTCACACTTCAATAGTTCCTAGTTGGCCATCTCTGGTCTAAACATGTTACCATATTGTCACACTGCAATAGGTCCTAGTTGGCCACCTCTGGTCTAAACATGTTACTATGGTGTCACACGGCAATAGATCCTAGTTGGCCACCTCTGGTCTAAACATGTTACTATGGTGTCACACGGCAATAGATCCTAGTTGGCCATCTCTGGTCTAAACACGATGGTGCCATGTTGTCACACTGCAATGGATCCTAGTTGGCCATCTCTGGTCTAAACACGGTGGTGCCATGTTGTCACTCTGCAATAGTTGGCAATAGTTGGCCATCTCTGGTCTAAACATGTTACCATGTTGTCACACTGCAATAGATCCTAGTTGGCCATCTCTGGTCTAAACACAGTGGTGCCATGTTGTCACTCTGCAATAGGTCCTAGTTGGCCATCTCTGGTCTAAACACGGTGGTACCATGTTGTCACTCAGCAGTAGATCCTAGTTGGCCATCTCTGGTCTAAACATGTTACCATGTTGTCACACTGCAATAGATCCTAGTTGGCCATCTCTGGTCTAAACATTTTACCATGTTGTCACACTGCAATAAATCCTAGTTGGCCATCTCTGGTCTAAACATGTTACCATATTGTCACACTGCAATAGGTTCTAGTTGGCCACCTCTGGTCTAAACATGTTACTATGGTGTCACACTGCAATAGATCCTAGTTGGCCACCTCTGGTCTAAACACGGTGTTGCCATGTTGTCACACTGCAATAGGTTCTAGTTGGCCACCTCTGGTCTAAACATGTTACTATGGTGTCACATTGCAATAGATCCTAGTTGGCCATCTCTGATCTAAACATGTTACCATGTTGTCACTCAGCAGTAGATCCTAGTTGGCCATCTCTGGTCTAAACACGGTGGTGCCATGTTGTCACTCTGCAATAGGTCCTAGTTGGCCATCTCTGGTCTAAACACGGTGGTACCATGTTGTCACTCAGCAGTAGATCCTAGTTGGCCATCTCTGATCTAAACATGTTACCATGTTGTTACACTGCAATAGATCCTACTTGGCCATCTCTGGTCTAAACATGTTACCATGTTGTCACACTGCAATAGATCCTAGTTGGCCATCTCTGGTCTAAACATGTTACCATATTGTCACACTGCAATAGGTTCTAGTTGGCCACCTCTGGTCTAAACATGTTACTATGGTGTCACACTGCAATAGATCCTAGTTGGCCACCTCTGGTCTAAACACTGTGTTGCCATGTTGTCACACTACAATAGATCCTAGTTGGCCACCTCTGGTCTAAACACGGTGTTGCCATGTTGTCACACTGCAATAGATCCTAGTTGGCCATGTCTGGTCTAAACACGGTGGTGCCATGTTGTCACACTGCAATAGGTTCTAGTTGGCCACCTCTGGTCTAAACATGTTACTATGGTGTCACACTGCAATAGATCCTAGTTGGCCACCTCTGGTCTAAACACGGTGTTGCCATGTTGTCACACTGCAATAGATCCTAGTTGGCCATCTCTGGTCTAAACACGGTGGTGCCATGTTGTCACACTGCAATAGGTCCTAGTTGGCCGTCTCTGGTCTAAACACGGTGGTACCATGTTGTCACTCTGCAATAGATCCTAGTTGGCCATCTCTGGTCTATGCATGGTGGTACCATGTTGTCACACTGCAATAGATCCTAGTTGGCCATCTCTGGTATAAACATGTTACCAAGTTGTCACTCTGCAATAGATCCTAGTTGGCCATCTCTGGTCTATACATGGTGGTACCATGGTGTTCCCTGTCTGCTCTACCTACCCACATGTTGACCCAGCGTTGGCCAGATGTTTTCCTTGGAACAGATCTAAGTGTTGCTTGGTTCTGGAATAGAACAGGGTCAGATAGGGTTCACTGAAGAAAAAGTCTTAAGTATACACTTACTCTATTCTCAGAAGTAAATATCTGAAACAAATTAACACACTTTGATGGTAACAGTTTGTTGACCTTTACTTTTTAAAGTTCCATTCCTTCTTTAATGCTTGTGCCACTTGAAATATTTAATTTTAAAAAGAAACATACATTTTGGGGAAATTGTTTACTTATTAACACTCCCCAAGCAGCTGTTCTTTAGCTTTTCAAACTATTTTCTCTAACAGTGGGTGAAAGCATATTCAGGATAGTTGTTCTCAGTGCCATATACAGTTGAAGTCGGAAGTTTACATACACTTAGGTTGGAGTCATTAACTCATTTTTCAACCACTCAGCAAATTTATTTTTAACAAACTATAGTTTTGGCAAGTCGGTTAGGACATCTACTTTGTGCATGACACAAGTCATTTTTCCAACAATTGTTTACAGACATATTATTTCACTTATAATTCACTGCATCACAATTCCAGTGGGTCCGAAGTTTACATACACTAAGTTGATTGTGCCTTTAAAGAGCTTGGAAAATTCCAGAAAATGATGTCATGCTTTAGAAGCTTCTGATAGGCTAATTGACATCATTTGAGTCAGTTGGAGGTGTACCTGTGGATGTATTTCAAGGCCTACCTTCAAACTCAGTGCCTCTTTGCTTGACACCATGGGAAAATCAAAATAAATCAGCCAAGACCTCCACAAGTCTGGTTCATCCTTGGGAGCAATTTCCAAACGACTGAAGGTACCACGTTCATCTGTACAAACAACAGTACGCAAGTATAAACACCATGGGACCATGCAGCCGTCATACCGCTCAGCAAGGAGACGCGTTCTGTCTCCTAGAGATGAACTTACTTTGGTGCGAAAAGTGCAAAGCAATCCCAGAACAACAGCAAAGGACCTTGTGAAGATGCTGGAGAAAACCGGTACAAAAGTATCTATATCCACAGTAAAACGAGTCCTATATCGACATAACCTGAAAGGCCTCTCAGCAAGGATGAAGCCACTGCTCCAAATCTGCCATAAAAAGCCAGACTATGGTTTGCAACTGCACATGGGGACAAATATTGTCGTTTTTGGAGAAATGTCCTCTGGTCTGATGAAACAAAAATAGAACTGTTTGGCCATAATGACCATCGTTATGTTTGGAGGAAAAAGGAGGAGGCTTGCAAGCCGAAGAACACCATCCCAACCGTGAAGCATGGGGGTCTCAGCATCATGTTGGGGGGGTGCTTTGCTGCAGGAGGGACTAGTGCACTTCACAAAATAGATGGCACTATAGGAATGAAAATGATGTGGATATATTGAAGCAACATCTCAAGACATCAGTCAGGAAGTTAAAGCTTGGTCGTAAATGGGTCTTCCAAATGGAAGCATACTTCCAAAGTTGTGGCAAAATGCCTTAAGGACAACAGTCAAGGTATTGGAGTGGCCATCACAAAGCCCTGACCTCGATCCTATAGAACATTTGTGGGCAGAACTGAAAAAGTGTATGCGAGCAAGGAGGCATATAAACCTGACTCAGTTACACCAGCTCTGTCAGGAGGAATGGGCCAAAATTCACCCAATTAATGGTGGGAAGCTTGTGGAAGGCTTGTGAAACGTTTGACCGAAGTTCAACAATTTAAAGACAATGCTACCAAATACTAATTGAGTGTATGTAAACTTCTGACCCACTGGGAATGTGATGAAAGAAATAAAAGCTGAAGTAAATCATTCTCTCTACTATTATTCTGACATTTCACATTCTTAAAAGAAAGTGGTGATCCTAACTGACCTAAAACAGGGAACTTTTACTAGGATTAAATGTCAGGAATTGTGGAAAACTGAGTTTAAATGTATTTGGCTAAGGTGTATGTAAACTTCCGACTTCAACTGTATGTCTCTGGTGGTTGTGTTGTATGTGAAGCACGTAATATATTTTATTTGAGTGAATGACAGGTGTCCATCTACAGACATCCAGAGTCATTTCAGGTCTCCCCCTCCCAAGCCTCTCTTTGGTTGGGCTTGGTTGTTCTGCCAACATTCAGCGTTGGGTTTGTTTCGTATGCCAACATTCAACAGGAAAATATGAAACCTTCCTGGAAAACCCTGCTGGTTAAAAAGAAAATACATATTTTTAACAGTGTTTTTTAACAGTGTGTCCTCTCTCTAATTTGGTTGTGTTTGAGGCAGGAATGTTGAGCTAACCACAGTTTGGCCATGAGGCAGTATGAAGGGCTGTCTGTCTGCCCCACCTCGTTCTGGGACAACGCTTTAGTTTTAGTTTGCTGTCTCTCCAGGCTGACTCTCGCATGAACTTCAAATGAACTTTACTGTTCATAAAGGAACTTGATGCAAACCAGGGGGTACCAGTCATTCAGATTAGAAAACCATGAGACATTGTCATCATGATACATAGATGTACATAACAGCACATTGTTTCATTTGACCCTCTTTCTGTTTCTATTGGTGGTGTTGTCGTCATTGAACTCTCTCTCTCCTACCCATTACCCCCCCCCCCCCCACACACACACACACACACACCCCTGCCTGCAAACCCTTTCTGTGCTGTGTGAATACTCAGAGCCACAAAGCCAAAGCTGATATCTCTCTTTTCATCTCTCTCTCTCTCTCATCCTTCTATCTTCCTCTAGGAGTTGATTCCTCTCATCCTGTGTACGGCGTGTCTCCACCCGGAGCCTAAAGAGAGAGACCAGCTCCTCCACATCCTCTTCAACCTCATCAAGAGACCTGACGACGAACAGAGGTGTGTGTGCTCGTGCGTGCGTGTGTGTTCCTATACCTAGCTGTTCTCTCTGTGTGTTTATAGGCTGATGATCAAGGAGGATCTTGACAGTGTGTGTATATTGACTCCTGGTTGTGTTTGTAGGCAGATGATCCTAACAGGCTGTGTGGCGTTTGCCAGACATGTTGGTCCTACCAGAGTTGAGACTGAACTCTTACCACAATGCTGGGAACAGGTAGCTACTCCTCTCTCCTTACTCCCTTTCTCTCTCCTTCTCTGTCCTTTCTCTCTCTCGCTCTCTGTCCTTTCTCTCTCTCGCTCTCTGTCCTTTCTCTCTCTCGCTCTCTGTCCTTTCTCTCTCTCGCTCTCTGTCCTTTCTCTCTCTCGCTCTCTGTCCTTTCTCTCTCTCGCTCTCTGTCCTTTCTCTCTCTCGCTCTCTGTCCTTTCTCTCTCTCGCTCTCTGTCTCTCTGTGCTTTCTCTCTCTCTCTCTCTCTCTCTCTGTGCTTTCTCTCTCTCTCTCTCTGTCCTTTCTCTCTCTCTCTCTCTCTCTCTCTCTCTCTCTCTCTGTGCTTTCTCTCTCTCTCTCTCTCGCTCTCTGTCCTTTCTCTCTCTCGCTCTCTGTCCTTTCTCTCTCTCGCTCTCTGTCCTTTCTCTCTCTCTCGCTCTCTGTCCTTTCTCTCTCTCTCTCTCTCTCTCTGTCCTTTCTCTCTCTCTCTCTCTGTCCTTTCTCTCTCTCGCTCTCTGTCCTTTCTCTCTCTCGCTCTCTGTCCTTTCGCTCTTTTTTCTTCCTGAAAATATTCCTTTAAAAAAAAAAATGTTGTACTTTTTTTTACTTGTGTAAAGTGTTGATACATAAAGAAATATCTGTTACTATGGATATGACTAATATATTGAGCCACAGGTCCAATAACATCCCAATAAAGACAAACCACGAGGAATGCTTAAGATCAACACTTTCTAATCTACAGGGTCATGTCTGTCCCAGAATCTCATGTTGTCTCTTTCTTTCTGTCTCCCCCACCCCACCCTCCTCTCTCTCTCTCTCCTTTCCCTCTCTCTCTCTTCTCTCTTTCTCCAGATCAACCATAAGTATCCAGAGAGGAGGTTGTTGGTAGCAGAAGCCTGTGGAGCCTTAGCACCTTACCTGCCTGTAAGACTCACACATACGCTAGCGATGCATGAGTTGACTCAACCCGCAGTTATATCCACAGTGCTGGCGGGTTTAGGGTCATTTAAATATTGTGTGGATGAAGGGCGGGTGGGTGGCTGGCAGGTTGAATAAAGAGAGTTGAAAATAAAGAGATGGGAGGGCCAGAAAAGTAATGTTTAGGAAAGATTTGGTGAGGTGGCAAAAGAGGACTGCAGTGCTGAAATCCGGCTATGTTGTGTGTGATGATTTTGAGTCGCTATACAAATTCGACATTCACATGTTGGGGACTTCAAATAGGCCTATGGCACGTCAAGGGAACTGTAGCCTACTGTTCAGATGGGTTAAATGGAAACTGAAATCTAGACACTGACTGTAGGTCTATAACCTCTCACATAGCCTTAATATTAACTCCTGCAGAATTAAGCATTTCTTGCAGTAAAATGATACACCAAATCTAGGCTAAATTGTGACTCGAGAACAGAAGTGGAGAAAATGATTTCTTTATTTCAGCATCTTGAGAGAATGTGAATTTGCAGTTAGATGCTGTCTGTTGAGATGTTATCTTTATCAGCATCATAAAAGCTGATAGTATTTCAACCAAATAAAATATGCATCCAAGCCGAACTGAGATCTTATCAGTAACACGTTGGGTTGTTTTCACAGCTTTATATTTCCTTACAGCCGGTGAAACAGATGTCATTTGTTTTTCAAAGGTTTACTTCGTCTTCCCGGGCAACATGTAATGACAGAATAGAAGCTGCATGTATCTAATTATTGACAAGCCTACCAAAATGTCGGAAATTATAAGCAGAAACTCTACATCTCTAAATCAGGCAACAACAAAAAATCCTGCACCCCCTGACCAAATATAGTTCCACCGCCTCTGACTGACTGACTAGCCTACAGAGCAATTTCTATATTAGTGGGTTAGGGTTGGGTGCAGGCATAGGGCTGTGGCGGTCATTACATTCTGTCAGCTGGTGATTGTCAAGCAAATAACTGCCGGTCTCACGGTCATTTACCGTTAATTAACAAACACATTTAGCATCTCCTAGCTTCCACACATAACCTACAAGCCACTGATGCAGACCTTTGGAACATCTACATGTAATATAGCCTACATTATCACAATAACTCCATGACTTATTTTAGACAGAAACATGATAGGAAAAAAATGTAGTCTATTTCAGAAGAACATAATAGCTTACTCTGAGTTGTCCTTATGTTAAGCCCTGATCTCACTCGGGGCTCCTGAGTGGCGCAGCGTTCTAAGGCACTGCATCTCAGTGCAAGAGGTGTCACTACAGTCACCTGGTTCGAATCCAGGCTGTATCACATCCGGCCGTGATTGGGAGTCCCATAGGTTTGGCCGGATTAGGCCATCATTGTAAATAAGAGTTTGTTCTTAACCGACTTGCCTAGTTAAATAAAGGTATAACATTTTTTTATTTATTTTTTTATATAAAATTTTGGCTATGCCGTATGGCTGTGGGCTACACTAGTTCATTTAGCGGACAAGATTTGCTTAGAATTCCGTGGCATTATTTTATAGTATGAAGAATACAATTGAACATAGCTGAATAAAATAGAAAGGAGGTTTTCTCCAAACAATTTCTGAGGGAGTGCGCACATGCGGCTATTCTGTGTTGAGCTGTTAACAAAGAAAGAAGTCCTCCTATGTGCTTAATTTAGAGTTATTTATGCAACTTTAGTTGCGATACAAACTTGGGCTATGTTTAGATTTTTAATACATTCTTAGGCTGCATGATGCGATTTTTGAAAAAAGTTGCTTGAAAGGAATGACCTCTGCTTTGTTTCTTGCACAGGCTGTAAACACTTCATCAGTCTCTCATTCACAATTTGACAAGCACTTGATAATGCCTCGAATTTCCACCCCTTAAAAAAAATTAATGCCTTTTGTGTCCAGTGGCCGTTCTGTTCTTGGGCTGAATATTATAATTATAATTCCCTTCTACCAGCTGCATGTTCTGAAGCAACTCTCACTCACATGGCTCTCTCAGATATCTAAAGTTTTCTCTGCGAGAAAGACATTTTTAAACTATGAGGCTATTTCTTCACATCTATAAGCTCACTAATGCACACATGGCAGTTGGCTATAAGCGCGAATGTTCCAAAATGCACTCAATTAGTGGGAAAACACCATTCTCAAAAGTGACAACAAATGTGATTAGGCATTTAATGCTTTATTATAAAGGAGCATTTTTATTGTGAAAATAATCTTCCCCCTGTATACAGTTAGGGTCTACACCGGTTGTAAAGCGGATTAATGTGTTTAATTTTAAGAAGTTATTTGGCCACTTGAGTTGTAATACAAACCTTATCAAAACATATAGGACTATGGGTTAGGTTACATGAGGTGTGGGACTATGATTTGAAAAAGTCTCAAAAAAAGGAATCCCCTGTTTCTTGCCTTACTGCACACCAGCTGGCTTCATTCACATGTGATAATACATTGTTCACAAGTGATAGGCTAATATTGTCACTCATCAGACTATTCTTGATTTAATCTTGTCTTTACATGCAGTATCAGTCAAAAGTTTGGACACCTACTCATTCAAGGATTTTTCTTTTTTTGTACTATTTTCTACCTTGTAGAATAATAGTGAAGACATCAAAACTACGAAATATCACATATGAAATCATGTAGTAACCAAAAAAGTGTTAAACAAATCAAAATATATTTTAGATTCTTCAAATTAGCCTTGATGACAGCCTTGATGACAGCTTTGCACACGCTTGGCATTCTCTCAACCAGCTTCACCTGGAATGCTTTTCCAACAGTCTTGAAGGAGTTCCCACATATGTTGAGCACCTGTTGGCTGCTTTTCCTTCACTCTGCGGTCTAACTCATCCCAAACCATGTCAATTGGGTTGAGGTCGGGTAATTGTGGAGGCCAGGTCATCTGATGCAGCACTCCGTAACTCTCCTTGGTCAAATAGCCCTTATACAGCCTGGAGGTGTGTTGGGTCATTGTCCAGTTGAAAAAGAAATGATAGTCCCACTAAGCGCAAATCAGAGGGGAGGGCATCTGAATGAATTCTAAATAAATCACAGACAGTGTCACCAGCAAAGCACCACCACACCATCACACCTCCATGCTTCACGGTGGGAACCACATATGCAGCGATCATCCATTCACTTACTCGGTGTCACACAAAGACATGACGGTTGGAACCAAAAATCTCAAATTTGGACTCATCAGACCAAAGGACAGATTTCCATCAGTCTAATGTCCATTGCTCGTGTTTCTTGGACCAAGCAAGTCTCTTCTTCTTATTGGTGTCCTTTAGTAGTGGTTTCTTTGCAGCAATTCGACCATGAAGGCCTGATTCATGCAGTCTTCCCTGAGCAGTGGATGTTGAGATGTGTCTGTTACTTGAACTCTGAAGCATTTATTTGGGCTGCAATTTCTGAGGCTAGTAGCTCTAATGAACTTATCCTCTGCAGCAGAGGTAACTCTGGGTCTTCCTTTCCTGTGGCGGTCCTCATAAGAGCCAGTTTCATCGTAGCGCTTGATGGTTTTTGCGACTGCACTTGAAGAAACTTTCAAAGTTCTTGAACTTTTCCTTTGACTGACCTTCATGTCTTAAAGTAATGATGGACTGTCATTTCTCTTTGCTTGTTTGAGCTGTTCTTGCCATAATATGGACTTAGTCTTTTACCAAATAGGGCTGTCTTCTGTATACCACCCCTACCTTGTCACAACACAACTGATTGGCTCAAATGCATTAAGAAGGAAATAAATGACACAAATTAACTTTTAACAAGGCACACCTGTTAATTGAAATGCATTCCAGGTGACTACCTCATGAAGCTGGTTGAGAGAATGCCAAGAGTGTGCAAAGCTGTCATCAAGGCAAAGGGTGGCTACTTTGAAGAATCTGAAATATAACACTTTTTTTTATTACTACATGATTGATGTCTTCACTTTTATTGTACAATGTAGAAAATAGTCAAAATAAAGAAAAACCGTGGAATGAGTAGGTGTGTCCAAACTTTTGACTGGTACTGTATACACAATAACGTGTGAAATTACTTTTGATGACCATTATCATGCACCTGTCTTGGAAACGGGGCAGGGGTAAAAAATATATTTCATCTATGCACTTAAATAGTGAATGGAGGACACTTTTCCCTTGGTTTATTTTTATGCCAGCCAGGTAGGCTATACTCCTGCTATAAAGCGAAGCAATGTGCTTAATATTAGGAAAGCTGAGAAATAAATATAGTAGGCCTAGCCTATAGAAAGCTGATGGGATCCTCCTCTTTTTATTAGAGGCCATCAATTCTGTTTTCTCACCCAATTGCATAGCCTATAGAAATGTTGCTCAACATGAGCTCATGGGCTCTCATGAAGTGTTTGATTAGATTTTCAATAACATTTGTATTGTTGTCAGAGTGATTTCGAGGGACAATAGAGTGCTGAGTACCAGGCTGTTAGCAAGTTTGGTAGGCTACTAATGACCATCAGCAGCATTCGAGCATGGAGAAGCCTAGTTACGTTACTGTGACCAAACGGTCACGTGGAATATGACTGCGGTCATGACTCGTGACTGCCGGTGTGGTGGTAATACGGTCACCGTAACAGCCCTATGCGAGACTCAGATTTACACTTTATCGCATATAGTCAGACAGTTGCAGATTGGTTATTAGTAATTGCGGGGGGCATGGGTGTATAAACAGCTGACCCACACACCAATAATACACACACACACAAACACACACCTTTGCATACATACACAAACACTTGTACACACGCCTGCCATCACATCTGTCTGTAAGAGACTCGGCTACACCTGTGCGTGCGTGCACGTTCTAATCTGTTTATATGTCTGTGTGTTAACAGAAGGAGATCCGTAGTTCCCTGGTGTTGTCCATGCTGCAGCAGATGCTGGCTGAAGACAAGGCAGACATGGTCAGAGAGGCTGTGGTCAAAAGCCTCGCTATCATCATGGGATACATCGACGACCCTGACAAGTACTCCCAGGTGTGTGTGTGCGTGCGTGCGTGCGTGCGTGCATGCATGTTAGAAAAGGATTTCTGACCGTTCTTGTGTTTTGGTTGTGTTGAATGTGGTCATGTTATACTGACTGTGGTCGTGTTCATGTTGCGTTCAGGGTTTCGAGCTGATGTTACTGTCCCTTGGTGACCCATCCGAGAGGGTGGTCAGTGCTATCCACCAGGTGTTCATCCCAGCATTCGCTGCCTGGACCACAGAGCTGGGAAATCTCCAGACCACTCTCATCCCCTCTCTACTGGCCCGCATAGAGAAACTTCTCAAGGTAGATAAACCCACAGGACTTTGTTTATTTGGTATATGTAAGAAAAGTTTTGATGTTGACGCTAACATTCTAGAATCTAGATAAAGAAGTGAACACTCTAACTGCCCTCTCCCTCCCTCTCTCTCCTTCCCTCTCTCTCGCTCTCCTTCATCTCCTCCCTCTCTCCCTCCCTCTCTCTCCTTCCCTCTCTCTCTCTCTCTCTCTCTCTCGCTCTCCTTCATCTCCTCCCTCTCTCACCTCCCTCTCTCTCTCTCTCTCCTTCATCTCCTCCCTCCCTCTCTCTCGCTCTCTCTCTCCTTCATCTCCTCCCTCTCTCACCTCCCTCCCTCTCTCTCGCTCTCTCTCTCCTTCATCTCCTCCCTCTCTCACCTCCCTCCCTCTCTCTCGCTCTCTCTCTCCTTCATCTCCTCCCTCTCTCACCTCCCTCCCTCTCCTTCCTTCCCTCTCTCTCACTCCCCTCTCTTTTTCTCTGTCCCCTCCCTTTCTCCTTCTCTCCAGCAGGGAGAACATGGTCTTGATGAACACAAGCTCCACATGTTCCTGTCTGCACTCCAGTCTCTCATCCCTCCTCTGTTCTCTGTGGTGATCCAGAACGCTCCCTTCACACACAGAGTTAACCTGCAAGGAGACATACCCCCCATAGAGGGTAGGAAACACACTGACACAATTGGTGACCAGTAACCTTGCTATGTTCTGACTACAATATTCTCCCATAATCTCTAGTATTTTCCTTCCCTGAACTTTAACCCCAACCTCTGACCTCTGTTTGACCCCCCAGTGACGCGGTTCCCTCGTCCGGCGTCTCCTCTGCAGGATATAGCGACTATCGTTGGCAGCCGGGAGACGCTGAGCGCCCTTCTCATCCTTTATGATTACCAGCTAGAACATGAGGGCACCACAGGCTGGGACAGTCTGCTGTGGGTGGTCAACCAACTGTGAGTGGTGTATGCAGTACACACATTGACACACACACACAGCCACACACACACTCCTGACTCCCTCTCCTCTCTCTCCAGTCTTCCCCAGCTGATAGACATAGTAGGTCGTATTAACGTAGCCTCCACTACTTGTGTCCATGAGTTCTCACGTTTCTTCTGGAGACTCTGTCGCACATTTGGCAAGATCTTCACTAACACTAAGGTGAGAGTATCTACTGTAGGCCTTTTGCCGGAAGGAATCTGTGCTGTTTTATTAATTTCAATGGTGCAGACTATAGCAGTCTCTCCTCTCTCTTTCAGGTAAAACCACAGTTCCAAGAGATCCTACGGCTCTCTGAAGAGAATGTGGGTAAGTGAAAGACACACACACACTCAGTGGGATTTGGTGTTTCCCTGTCTCTCTTTCATCCTCTGAATATTAAAACAAGTGTGTGCTCAGATCTCTGCCAAGTGTTTTAGTTTGTTGTTGTGGTTTGTGGGAAGTGTTTGTGTCAGGCCTTGTGTTGCCTGCCAACTATTATCTGTTTTATAAGCTCACTGAACTGGAAATCAGCTACATGGTCATATGTCAATTTCTCCTTTCTATCTGTAATTTATGAAGTATTTGTATTCTGTTTCTCCTAGATGCTTTAACTGGGAATGGTATTCTGACCAAGGCTACTGTCCCCATTTATGCTACAGGAGTACTGACATGCTACAATCAGGTAAACATGTCTGTCGTTGGGACAGTCACCCGTCTTTCTCATAACTGTTGATACTCAGCATATCATGTTTGTATTAATAATGTATGTATTCATCTATTATATAATGTGTGTATTTTATATAATGTATGTATTAATAAATGATATAATGTGTGTGTGTGTGTGTGTGTGTGTGTGTGTGTGTGTGTGTGTGATATGTGTGTTTCCTGCAGGATGAGGATCGTAAGCTGCTTGTTGGTTTTCTAGAGGACGTCATGACGACACTGTCTCTCTCACATGCCCCCCTGGATAGCCTCAAAGCCTCCTTTGTAGAGCTGGGGTAACATACACACACACACACACACACATTAGTAAGAATGAATGGGCAACAATCGTGTAATAAACTCTTTACTGTTACTTACTTGGATCTCCTTCTCCGTCTCTCTCCACCCCTCTCTTTCCCCCTCTCTCTACAAACCTATCTCTCTCTCTCCCCCTCCATTTCTCCCCTCTCTTTCTCTCTCTTTCTCCCCCTCCATCTCTCTCTATCCACCCCCTTTCTCCCTCTCTCTCTCTCTCTCTCTCTACAACCCCATCTCTCTCTCTCCACCTCCATCTCTCTCTCTCTCTCCACCCCCCTTTCTCCCTCTCTCTCTCCTCTCTCTCAGGGCTAACCCAGTGTACCATGAGTTGTTACTGACAGTGCTATGGTATGGAGTGGTCCATACCTCCGCTCTAGTCCGCTGTACCGCCGCACGCATGTTTGAGGTACGACGCCCTGCCACAACACGCCACACACACCTTCACACACACAAATTTGCTCACGTAATAACATGTTTTATAGTCTAGACCATATAAGAATGACACTGTATTTTGTTTGCTGTATGCTGTATCTAAAATGTTTTATTGAAACCTGTTTTTATTGAAACCTGTTTTGTCATGGACTAGAAGTAGTCTTCTTGCTGATTTAATCTTCCAGTTTTAATAGATAAGTATTGTTGGAACATCGACTGGATTGTAAAGGTTTTTGAGTTGTATTATGCAAACAGAACTGTACTGGTTTGAAATGCCTCCCTATGTCTTTCCCCTGCAGCAGCCTCTGCTTGTTATTGCCTTCCCCCTCAAGGGCCTGACTCCATTTTAATCCCTAGCCCCTTCCCAGAGCCCCTCACTGTCATAGTGGTATAGACATCTCCCTTCACTGTCATAGTGGTATGGACATCTCCCTTCACTGTCATAGTGGTATAGACATCTCCCTTCACTGTCATAGTGGTATAGACATCTCCCTTCACTGTCATAGTGGTATGGACATCTCCCTTCACTGTCATAGTGGTATAGACATCTCCCTTCACTGTCATAGTGGTATAGACATCTCCCTTCACTGTCATAGGGGTATAGACATCTCCCTTCACTGTCATAGTGGTATAGACACATAACCCCCCTATCACCATCTCATAGTGGTATAGACATCTCCCTTCACTGTCATAGTGGTATAGACACATAACCCCCCTATCACCATCTCATAGTGGTATAGACATCTCCCTTCACTGTCATAGTGGTATAGACATCCCCCTTTACTGTCATAGTGGTATAGACATCTCCCTTCACTGTCATAGTGGTATAGTCATCTCCCTTCACTGTCATAGTGGTATGGACATCTCCCTTCACTGTCATAGTGGTATAGACATCTCCCTTCACTGTCATAGTGGTATAGACATCCCCCTTCACTGTCATAGTGGTATAGACATCTCCCTTCACTGTCATAGTGGTATAGACATCTCCCTTCACTGTCATAGTGGTATAGACATCTCCCTTCACTGTCATAGTGGTATAGACACATAACCCCCCTATCACCATCTCATAGTGGTATAGACATCTCCCTTCACTGTCATAGTGGTATAGACACATAACCCCCTATCACCATCTCATAGTGGTATAGACATCTCCCTTCACTGTCATAGTGGTATAGACATCCCCCTTTACTGTCATAGTGGTATGGACATCCCCCTTTACTGTCATAGTGGAATGGACATCCCCCCTTCACTGCCATAGTGGAATGGACATCTCCCTTTACTGTCATAGTGGAATGGACATCTCCCTCCCCCCTTTACTGTCATAGTGGTATAGACATCCCCCTTCACTGTCATAGTGGTGTAGACATCTCCCTTCACTGTCATAGTGGTATAGACATCCCCCTTCACTGTCATAGTGGTGTAGACATCTCCCTTCACTGTCATAGTGGTGTAGACATCTCCCTCCCCCTTCACTGTCATAGTGGAATGGACATCTCCCTTTACTGTCATAGTGGTATAGACACCCCCCTTCACTGTCATAGTGGAATGGACATCTCCCTCCCCCCTTTACTGTCATAGTGGTATAGACATCCCCCTTCACTGTCATAGTGGTGTAGACATCTCCCTTCACTGTCATAGTGGTATAGACATCTCCCTTCACTGTCATAGTGGTGTAGACATCTCCCTCCCCCTTCACTGTCATAGTGGTATGGACATCCCCTTTACTGTCATAGTGGTGTAAACATCTCCCTCCCCCTTCACTGTCATAGTGGTATGGACATCCCCTTCACTGTCATAGTGGTATGGACATCCCCCTTCACTGTCATAGTGGTATAGACATCTCCCTTCACTGTCATAGTGGTATAGACATCCCCCTTTACTGTCATAGTGGTATAGACATCTCCCTTCACTGTCATAGGGGTATAGACATCTCCCTCCCCCTTCACTGTCATAGTGGTATAGACATCCCCCTTTACTGTCATAGTGGAATGGACATCTCCCTTCACTGTCATAGTGGTATAGACATCTCCCTTCACTGTCATAGTGGTATAGACATCCCCCTTCACTGCCATAGTGGAATGGACATCCCCCTCCTCCCTTTACTGTCATAGTGGTATGGACATCCCCCCCTGCACTGTCATAGTGGTATAGACATCTCCCTTCACTGTCATAGTGGTGTAGACATCCCCCTTCACTGTCATAGTGGTATAGACATCCCCCTTTACTGTCATAGTGGTGTAGATATCCCCCTTCACTGTCATAGTGGTATAGACATCTCCCTTCACTGTCATAGTGGTATAGACATCTCCCTTCACTGTCATAGTGGTATAGACATCCCCTTCACTGTCATAGTGGGATGGACGTCCCCCTTTACTGTCATAGTGGTATGGACATCCCCCCCTGCACTGTCATAGTGGTATAGACATCTCCCTTCACTGTCATGGTGTAGACATCCCCCTTCACTGTCATAGTGGTATAGACATCCCCCTTTACTGTCATAGTGGTGTAGATATCCCCCTTCACTGTCATATTGGTATAGACATCTCCCTTCACTGTCATAGTGGTATAGACATCTCCCTTCACTGTCATAGTGGTATAGACATCCCCTTCACTGTCATAGTGGGATGGACGTCCCCCTTTACTGTCATAGTGGTATAGACATCTCCCTTTACTGTCATAGTGGTATAGACATCTCCCTTCACTGTCATAGTGGTATAGACATCCCCTTCACTGTCATAGTGGGATGGACGTCCCCCTTCACTGTCATAGTGGTATAGACATCTCCCTTTACTGTCATAGTGGTATAGACATCTCCCTTCACTGTCATAGTGGTATAGACATCTCCCTTTACTGTCATAGTGGTATAGACATCTCCCTTTACTGTCATAGTGGTATAGACATCTCCCTTTACTGTCATAGTGGTATAGACATCCCCTTTACTGTCATAGTGGTGTAGACATCCCCCTTCACTGTCATAGTGGTATAGACATCTCCCTTCACTGTCATAGTGGAATGGACATCCCCCCTTCACTGTCATAGTGGAATGGACATCCCCCCCTTCACTGCCATAGTGGAATGGACATCTCCCTCCCCCCTTTACTGTCATAGTGGTATGGACATCCCCCCTTCACTGTCATAGCGGTATAGACATCCCCCTTCACTGTCATAGTGGTATAGACATCTCCCTTCACTGTCATAGTGGAATGGACATCCCCCCCTTCACTGTCATAGTGGAATGGACATCCCCCCTTCACTGTCATAGTGGAATGGACATCCCCCCCTTCACTGCCATAGTGGAATGGACATCTCCCTTCACTGTCATAGTGGGATGGACGTCCCCCTTTACTGTCATAGTGGTATGGACATCTCCCTTCACTGTCATAGTGGTATAGACATCCCCCTTTTACTGTCATAGTGGTATAGACATCCCCCTTTTACTGTCATAGTGGTATAGACATCCCCCTTTTACTGTCATAGTGGTATAGACATCCCCCTTTACTGTCATAGTGGTATGGACATCTCCCTTCACTGCCATAGTGGAATGGACATCTCCCTTCACTGTCATAGTGGTATAGACATCCCCCTTTTACTGTCATAGTGGTATAGACATCCCCCTTCACTGTCATAGTGGTGTAGACATCTCCCTTCACTGTCATAGTGGTATAGACATCCCCCTTTACTGTCATAGTGGAATGGACATCCCCCCCTTCACTGTCATAGGGGTATAGACATCTCCCTTCACTGTCATAGTGGAATGGACATCCCCCCCTTCACTGTCATAGTGGTATAGACATCCCCCTTCACTGTCATAGTGGAATGGACATCTCCCTCCCCCCTTTACTGTCATAGTGGGATGGACATCCCCCCTTCACTGTCATAGTGGTATAGACATCCCCCTTCACTGTCATAGTGGTATGGACATCTCCCTCCCCCCTTTACTGTCATAGTGGTATAGACATCTCCCTTCACTGTCATAGTGGTATAGACACCCCCCTTCACTGTCATAGTGGTATAGACATCCCCCTTCACTGTCATAGTGGTATAGACATCTCCCTTTACTGTCATAGTGGTATAGACACATAACCCCCCTATCACCATCTCATAGTGGTATATCCCTCCCTACCATTCTCTGCAGGCTCGGTAGAAGTTGCCCCTAACCACAGATCTAGGATCTGATCCCTCTGCCCCCAGTTCTAACCATGACTATTAGGGCATGAACAAAAATCTGACTCTGGACCACTGGTTAGGGGGAACTTCTACCAACTCTGCTCAGCTGCTCAGTTTGCTTGGCTTCTCACTTATTGTTTGTTTTTCTGTTTTGCTTGTTTACATGTGTGTTTACGTGCGGGCTTGCGCGTGCGTGACATGCGTACCTACCTTGGCGCTGCTGCTACTTCTTGTCGTTGTATATCACTTTCTTTCTTTCTTTTTGTTTTCCTTTTTCCCTCTCCTCCCTCTCTCGGCGTGTTGCCATGACACTGCTGGCTCTGTCCATCACCCGCCCCTGGGCTGTGACATCACGGCTGTGTTGTCCAATCAGCTGCTGGTGAAGGGGGTGAATGAGACGCTGGTGGCTCAGAGGGTGGTGCCTGCTCTCATCACGCTCTCCAGCGACCCTGAGATGTAAGTGTCTCCTGCTGCCTTGTCTGGCCACCTCGACCCCTCCTCCAACCTCGCAGGAAGAACCCTACCCTCTTTGATGAGGATATATATTGAATAACACCAGATCTTTCAGGACTGTAGTTGGTATGGAAACATACAACCATTGTTAAAGGAGTCAATGGTTTGACTTAGGATTTCTTTTCTCAAAACTCAGAGACAATGAGACTTTGCAACATAAATCAATTCCAAAGTAGGTGCTTTCTCTAAACTGTGTATCTTTAGGGTAGTTGCCCTGTCTGTGCTCCTAGATAGTTCAAGGTCTCTCTGACTCTGGGTAAAAGTCTTCTTTGGGCTTTCTTCCTGTAGAGGTTGAGGTGCGGTCGACCGTGTGCGGTTCTGTGTTTACTGTCACTAACACCAGGCATCATCAGTGTGCAACACTAACCCACACTCCGGTAGTCACTATATAACCATGCTTGAAAGGACAGCAGTATGATGCTTTCTAAACACTACCCTAAACCCTTACCTCTAACCTTAATCGTAACCTAGTCCTCAATTAAGACAAAATATGTAATGTACTTGATGATCAGTTCTGACAATATAGGTCATTTTGTCCTTTCTGGCATGATCTACCCAATCATGTTCAACGCATCATCAGTCTGCTACACTACCCCAACTCGCGCTCTGACTGGCTGCATGTGGAGAACATCCCAGCATGCTCAGCTGTAATGCATTACCCATCCTTCTCCTCACACCCTTTTTAGCAGACCCCCACCCCAACCCTCAGGTCCTGGACGATTGTCTTCACCCCTACCTCTCTCTTCCTCCCCCCTCCCTCCCTCCTAACCTGTTCCTCTCTCCCTCCCTCCTAACCGTTTCCAGTTGATTCTGCGAGGCATGTCAGAAGCTTTAATAGACCGTCGGGTGGCCCCGGCTCTTATAACACTGTGCAGTGGCCCTGAATTGTGAGTCAACGAAGACGAGACGTTTTCTCTCCTCTCCTCCTCTCTCTATCCCTCCTTCCTCTGCATCCTCCTGGTTCTATTTAGTGTATTATTTAAATCCATACGGACACTGGAATGATCTAACATCACCATTAACCTTGGCATTAACATACATGATCCACACTGATGATTGGTTGGTGTTGGTCTGTTTTATATTGTCTTCTGAGCTGCATATTGTAGTTTTAGTAAAGCCGAGACCTGGCTCTATTCTAACTCCTGTCTGGCTTATAGTTCAGTTAGGATATCTACTATCCCTGCCTTTGGTACCATCATGGAGACGGTCACGCAGAAAGAGGTATGGACATGCTGATTTTCATATATGCACATACTACACTCATGCATTAAACAAGTCTGGGTTATATGTTTGAGCACAGGTGTGTTTTGTATTGTGTCTGTGTGTATTAGGGGGAGTATCCATGTTGGCATGCGTGTTTGCATACATGCATGTATTAATGTGTGTGTGTGTGTACATTAATGTGTGTGTGTGTGTCCCAGCTGTTGGAGCGTGTGAAGATGCAGCTAGCATCGTTCCTGGAGGACCCACAGTACCAGGACCAACACTCTCTACACATGGAGATCATCAGGACCTTTGGCCGAGTCGGACCCAACGCTGAGCCACGCTTCAGAGACGAGTGTCAGTACTACTGATAATACACACACACTACGCTGAACCACACTTCACAGATGAGTGTCAGTACTACTGATAATACACACACACACTACGCTGAACCACACTTCACAGACGAGTGTCAGTACTACTGATAATACACACACACACTACGCTGAACCACACTTCACAGACGAGTGTCAGTACTACTGATAATACACACACACACTACGCTGAACCACACTTCACAGACGAGTGTCAGTACTACTGATAATACACACACACTACGCTGAACCACACTTCACAGACGAGTGTCAGTACTACTGAAAATACACACACACACTACGCTGAACCACACTTCACAGACGAGTGTCAGTACTACTGATAATACACACACACACTACGCTGAACCACACTTCACAGACGAGTGTCAGTACTACTGATAATACACACACACTACGCTGAACCACACTTCACAGACGAGTGTCAGTACTACTGATAATACACACACACAACGCTGAACCACACTTCACAGACGAGTGTCAGTACTACTGATAATACACACACACTACGCTGAACCACACTTCACAGACGAGTGTCAGTACTACTGATAATACACACACACTACGCTGAACCACACTTCACAGACGAGTGTCAGTACGGACACACACACACACACACACACACTAATGCAAAGGCACACTAAAACAAGAGCGCAGACACACTCGCATGCACATATGGACTCAAATCCCGCCCCCACACACACACACACACACACACACACACAGTGATATTGTCTGTTTTTTGTCTTCCAGTTGTGCTGCCTCACCTCCACAAACTAGCGTTGGGTAACAACGTCCAGGCTACAGAGAGTAAGAGGATAGACATCGCTACTCAGCTGTTTGAGGCCTACAGCGCTCTCTCCTGTTGCTGTATCCTTCACCCAACACTGACGTTTGTGTGTGTGTGTGTGTGTGTCAAATCAAATTCAAATAAAATGTATTTGTCACATACAGCAGGTATAAAAGGTGCAGCACAATGCTTATGTCAAATCAAATGTTATTTGTCACATGCGCTGAATACTACAGGTGTAGACCGTACCCTGAAATGCTTACTTACAAGCCCTTAATCAACAATGCAGGTCAAGAAAGAGTTAAGAAAATATTTGCTAGATAAACTATAGTAAAAATAGTAAAATAACAATAACGAGGCTATATAGGGGGTACCAGTACCGAGTCAATGTGTGGGGGTACAGGTTAGTCAAGTAATTTTGTACATGTAGGTTGGGGTAAAGTGACTATGCATAGATGATAAACAGCTAGCTCCCTCAACAATGCTGTACATTAATCAATAAAACTATGAAATGAGTCAAAAATAACAAGTCATAGAAGTAGTATACATAGTAATAATAGACCTGTATGTACAATTATAAAGTGGCTAGTGGAATCAATATGATATAATACAACAGTAGCTTTGTAGGAGTTCTGGTTGTGTTTGTGTGTAAGTGTTGGCAGTCAGTGAAAATAATCTCTAACGTGTATATAGTTTCTTCGGTGCAAATAGTCTGAAAGATGCAGGGAGACAACTAGGTTTAGCTTTTCAGCAGTCTGATGGCCTGATGATAGAAGCTGTCTCGGAGCCTGTTGGTCCGAGACGCGATACTCCAATACAGCTTGCCAGATGGTAACAGAGTGAACAGTCCGTGGCCCGGGTGACTGGAGTCCTTGACTATCTTTTGGGCCTTCCTCAGACACCGCCTGGTGTAGAAGACCAGAACTCACCCACAGTCATGTATTGGGCTGTGGGCATCACCCTATGTAGAGCCTTGCGGTTGAGAGGGGGTGCAGTTGCCCGACCAGGCGGTGATGCAGCCGGTCAAGATGCTCTCGATGGTGCAGCTGTAGAACTTCTTCAGGATCCAAGGGCCCATGCCGAATTTCTTCAGGTGCAGGAGGTTGAAGAGGCTGTGCTGCGCCTTCTTCACCACTATGGTGGTGTGATTGGACCATGTCAGGTTCTCTGTGATGTGCAGGCCGAGGAAGCTTTTGACCCTCTCCACTGCAGCCCTGTCGATGACAATAGGGGAGTTCTCCACCCGTTGTTCCCTGTAGACCACAATCAGCTCCATGGTGATCAGCTGTGTGTGTGTTCCCTGCTGCTGTGTCCTTCACTTACAGACCTTACCTACATTTACATTTTAGTCATTTAGCAGACGCTCTTATCCAGAGCGACTTACAGTAGTGAATGCATACATTTCATAAAAACATTTTTTTTCCCGTACTGGTCCCCCGTGGGAATCGAACCCACAACCCTGGCGTTGCAAACACCATGCTCTACCAACAGAGCCACACGGGACGTTATTAATGGTTGAGACAAACCGCTACATATTAATGAGTTGAGTCAAGAGGCCTTTAATGGGAAAAGCTAAAAGAGGGCAATAGTTCATGAACTGGTTTTTAAATGTGTCCAACTAGCGGTATGTACTTAAGACTTTTTAAGAACTGTACCCAGAGCAGAGTGGTGGCTTGGCTGGGGCTCAGGGGAGAGTGATTTATTTCACTTTTATAGCTGGGACTCAGAATACGTCTTTAGAATAACAAGACCTGGGTCAAGACTAGGTTACTGTAGTCAGACTAGGTTACTGTAGTCAGACTAGGTTACTGTAGTCAGCCTAGGTTACTGTACTCAGCCTAGGTTACTGTAGTCAGCCTAGGTTACTGTAGTCAGCCTAGGCTACTGTAGTCAGCCTAGGTTACTGTAGTCAGCCTAGGTTACTGTACTCAGACTAGGTTACTGTAGTCAGCCTAGGTTACTGTAGTCATCCTAGGTTACTGTAGTCATCCTAGGTTACTGTAGTCAGCCTAGGTTACTGTAGTCATCCTAGGTTACTGTAGTCAGCCTAGGTTACTGTAGTCAGCCTAGGTTACTGTAGTCAGCCTAGGTTACTGTAGTCAGCCTAGGTTACTGTACTCAGCCTAGGTTACTGTAGTCAGCCTAGGTTACTGTAGTCAGCCTAGGTTACTGTAGTCAGCCTAGGTTACTGTAGTCAGCCTAGGTTACTGTAGTCAGCCTAGGTTACTGTAGTCATTCTAGGTTACTGTAGTCAGCCTAGGTTACTGTGTTCATCCTAGGTTACTGTAGTCAGCCTAGGTTACTGTAGTCAGCCTAGGTTACTGTAGTCAGCCTAGGTTACTGTAGTCATCCTAGGTTACTGTAGTCATCCTAGGTTACTGTAGTCATCCTAGGTTACTGTAGTCAGCCTAGGTTACTGTAGTCAGACTAGGTTACTGTAGTCAGACTAGGTTACTGTAGTCAGACTAGGTTACTGTAGTCAGCCTAGGTTACTGTAGTCATCCTAGGTTACTGTAGTCAGCCTAGGTTACTGTAGTCAGACTAGGTTACTGTAGTCAGACTAGGTTACTGTAGTCAGTGGATCCTGTGGGGAAGGTGGTTAGAAGTTCACAATTTGTGGTTCTGGGCTGTAATCAACCAACCCTGCCTCAGTCAGTGTGGTGTATATATATATAGTACACTGAATAAGTTAAATACATTAGCTGTATGTGTATTTATGCATTGGTTGCTTGTCCCGCTGGCAAGTTGAGAAAGGAAAATAAACTCCATTTTGGGGCCGTATGCTGATTACAGGGTTGAGTGGGCGGAGAGAGGGAGAGAGAGAGAGACGGACCACAGCCCACAGAGAGGGAGAGCGAAAATCAGAGAGACGGACAGTTACAGACCACAGTCTGCCTCAGAGAGACGGAGAAGCCAGAAGAGAAAATGACAGAGGGAGAGCTGCCTCCAAGCCTTTGGTCAGAATTCACAGCATATGGCATGTGCATGCATGCGTGCACGTTCCTCCCTAAATGTGTTCCCAAAATACTGAGGTTCCTCAAGGGCGTATTTCGCAGCACAGAGACCTACCTCCCTAACCTCTCTAGTGACTTCCATGCCACCTCACACACTCACACACACCAGCTAGCTGAGGTTTGGTACTGTGTGAATATCGCAGGCTATATGGGGGTCTCGTGTAGCTTTAGTTACAGTGGCTAAACGCCCACTCTATCAGAGCCTGGGACTGCGACATCATCAGTGTGCAACGAGGCAGTGGAATTACTGTGGCCTTCTGGGTAATGTAGTCATATAACCTCACTAATCTTACTTGTTTTTAAACTCTGTGTTAGTGTTATAATATTACTTCACTCACAACTGTTCAGTTGACCAGTGTTCAGTAGTGTTTAACTCTGTTGATGTTTGGTTGTCCAGTGTTCAGTTGTCCGGTAAGTGTTTGCTTAAACTCAGTGTTTGGTTGTCCGTTCCTTGACGTCCTGCTCCAGTCATCTCAGAGGAGCTGATGGTGAATCACTTCCTGCCTGGACTAAGGTGTCTGAGGACCGACATGGAACAGCTATCTCCTGAACACGAGGTACACACACACACTGACAACACAATAGCTCTCTCAAACTACATCAAATGACCTGTTTCCCATGCCAGTTAAAGACCAGCTGATTCCCAGACCAGGAGGGAGACTCACCAGGCATACTTTCCATAGCACAGCAGTCCAACTGGTATCCTTTCCACTGTGTGTGTCTCCTGTCCTGTTGCAGGTGATCCTGAGCTCCATGATCAAGGAGGGGGAGATAAAGGTAGAAAACAGAGGGATCGGACAGGCAGAGGGGTGAGTACTAACGCACACCAGTAAATCACTACTAACGCACACCAGTAGATCAGTACTAACGCACACCAGTAGATCAGTACTAACGCACACCAGTAGATCAGTACTAACGCACACCAGTAGATCAGTACTAACGCACACCAGTAGATCAGTACTAACGCACACCAGTAGATCACTACTAACGCACACCAGTAGATCACTACTAACGCACACCAGTAAATCACTACTAACGCACACCAGTAGATCAGTACTAACGCACACCAGTAGATCAGTACTAACGCACACCAGTAGATCAGTACTAACGCACACCAGTAGATCAGTACTAACGCACACCAGTAGATCAGTACTAACGCACACCAGTAGATCAGTACTAACGCACACCAGTAGATCACTACTAACGCACACCAGTAGATCACTACTAACGCACACCAGTAGATCACTACTAACGCACACCAGTAGATCACTACTAACGCACACCAGTAGATCACTACTAACGCACACCAGTAGATCACTACTAACGCACACCAGTAGATCACTACTAACGCACACCAGTAGATCACTACTAACGCACACCAGTAAATCACTACTAACGCACACCAGTAAATCACTACTAACGCACACCAGTAAATCAGTACTAACGCACACCAGTAAATCAGTACTAACGCACACCAGTAGATCACTACTAACGCACACCAGTAGATCACTACTAACGCACACCAGTAGATCACTACTAACGCACACCAGTAGATCACTACTAACGCACACCAGTAGATCACTACTAACGCACACCAGTAGATCACTACTAACGCACACCAGTAGATCACTACTAACGCACACCAGTAAATCAGTACTAACGCACACCAGTAAATCAGTACTAACGCACACCAGTAAATCAGTACTAACGCACACCAGTAGATCACTACTAACGCACACCAGTAGATCACTACTAACGCACACCAGTAGATCACTACTAACGCACACCAGTAGATCACTACTAACGCACACCAGTAGATCACTACTAACGCACACCAGTAGATCACCACTAACGCACACCAGTAAATCACCACTAACGCACACCAGTAAATCACCACTAACGCACACCAGTAAATCACCACTAACGCACACCAGTAGATCACTACTAACGCACACCAGTAAATCACTACTAACGCACACCAGTAAATCACTACTAACGCACACCAGTAAATCACTACTAACGCACACCAGTAAATCACTACTAACGCACACCAGTAGATCACTACTAACGCACACCAGTAGATCACTACTAACGCACACCAGTAGATCACTACTAACGCACACCAGTAGATCACTACTAACGCACACCAGTAGATCACTACTAACGCACACCAGTAGATCACTACTAACGCACACCAGTAGATCACTACTAACGCACACCAGTAGATCACTACTAACGCACACCAGTAGATCACTACTAACGCACACCAGTAGATCACTACTAACGCACACCAGTAGATCACTACTAACGCACACCAGTAGATCACTACTAACGCACACCAGTAGATCACTACTAACGCACACCAGTAGATCACTACTAACTCACACCAGTAGATCACTACTAACGCACACCAGTAGATCAGTACACAATCACAGTCCTGTGTGCTGTGTCTGTGTGCTGTGTGATGTATCTGTGTGCTGTGTGATGTATCTGTGTGCTATGTCGGAGCATTCAAAATACACACACACACGCACACAAAAAAAACACAAAACTCTACAAACTCTCCTAGTCTTTATCTGCTGGTTTTCATCCCACACCATGAGTGCTGTTGACTTGTTGGGTCACAGTCATATGACCCTCTGGAAGCCTAGCTGCATAAACAGTAGAGAAACTGTAGCCTTTAGATTCAGGACAGTGGTGAGGAAGAGAGGTTAGGGGGAGGAGAGAAGAGAGCCTGTAAAGAGCATTGGGACTCAGCCATAGTGTGAGGGGGAGGTTAGGGAGTAGAGGAAATCAACTAGTAAAGACTGTTGGACCACAGCCCATAGTGTGGCTGTCTTGTGAACATGTGTTTCTGCCTCATTAAAAACAGAACCGTGTCTGTGTGCACACGTGTACCCTCTGAACTCTTAAACTCTGAGGCTGTAGCCTAGCAACACAGTCACACACCCCAATGTCATATTGAGTCTTGTTTTGAGGTTGTTGGTTTACTCATCATGTTTAATTATAACTTTAGAATCTCTCAGCATCATCATGCACAGTGTTAGAGACCAGATGGGTCTTTTAGACTCAAAGCATCTATCAACAACCATGTTACTACACTACGGCACTCAACTCCAGCATTTTACATAACTTTAATTTGACTATTGACCATATTTAGTTGAAAAGTTGTTCCCCTACAGTTCTTTATCTGCTGCTGTTCAACCAGATTTAGGCAGAGAGGGAAAAAGAGGAACTCTCCTAACTGTCAGTCAGTAGAAACTGTTATTGTTAACACTTAGGAAACAGCTTTTCCATTTACCTGTCCAAATGTATGGATGGAGAGACCGAAACTAGAGCAGAACAAAGCAAACAAATGAGCATTTAACAGTTAACAACACACTGTCAATCACTCTGAACTGTATGTTTAGGGAGAGATTGTAGAGATTATAGGGAAAACATTCTGGATGAATGATAGTACACTGATTCTTTATGTCCAGGCTAAATAAGATAAAGTATGTGCCATTCTATAGGCTATATAATATATCCCATTCTACAGTATTATCATCAATATAACATATATATATATTTTTCTCCAAAATTTCGTGGTATCCAATTGGTAGTTACAGTCTTGTCTCATCGCTGCAACTTCCGTACGGACTCGGGAGAGGCGAAGGTCGAGAGCCATGCGTCCTCCGAAACACAACCCAACCAAGCTGCACTGCTTCTTGACACAATGCCCACTTAACCCGGAAGCCAGCCGCACCAATGTGTCGGAGGAAACAACATACACATGGTGACATTGTCAGCGTGCACTGCACCTGGCCCGCCACAGGAGTCGCTAGCGCGCGATGGGGCAAGGACATCCCTGCCGGCCCCATCCTGCCTGGTGTCAACGGTACAGGCTGGTGGTGTAATGGTGTAGGGAAAGTTTTCCTGACACACGTCAGGTCCCTTGATACCAATTGAGCAACGTTTGAAAGCCACAGCATGTCTGAACATAGAATCCATGCTCTGAAGAATTCAGGCTGTTCTGGAGGCAAAGGGGGTTCCGACCCAGTACTAGATGGGTATACCTAATAAACTGTAGCTCTCTGTGTGAGGATGATGCTCTGTCTAAGCTCTATAATAAATGTACACGTTGACATTTTAGTGATTTAGCAGACGCTCTTATCCAGATGACTTACATAGTGCATTCATCTTAGGATAGCTAGGTGGGACAACCACATATCAGTCGTAGTAAGTACATATTCCCTCAAATGAGTTATCAGCAAACTCTGTGTTAGTAGGAGAAGACATGCTGGCCAACGTGTTCATTGTGTTTTTGTTCCTGTAGCTCTGTGTCCATTGCTGCTAGTCTGGTTGGTGAAGACGCTAAAACCAAGTTCCTGAGTAAGATGGGTCAGCTGACCACGTCCGGCGCCATGCTGGCCAACGTCTTCCAGAGGAAGAAATGATCTATCCTTCCGCCGGCTGCCTGGGGCCCAGCGCACTACATATCCCATGAGCCTCCAGTGTCCGGGAGCGCTGGCCCAGTGATAGGACAGGTCAGGGTCTCTGTTCGAATACCTTCTAGATGCATCCTTCACTCCTCTGTGACTCGAAAGGGGAGAGCTATCTGGCTGAGCCCTAGGAAGGGAGAAAGGAAGGGTGCGCTTTGAAGTATTCGATCAGGGCCAGGGTGTATATCAATACTCTGAAGTGACTTCCTCGTCTCAAGGAGAGAAGACAAGATGAGTAGAGGAAGTCATTATAGACTATTGAGATGCACCTAATTGGGTTTGATTTAGAATTTTAGCTTGCGCCATGTTGGCACCAAAAGCTTTATGAATGTTGCAGTCCAGTCTAGTTAGAATGTTAGTGGCGTTCTATGTCAGAATGTGATTGTTCCGGAACCTTTTGGTGTCAACATGGAGAGGACTAGCTTACTAACTGACGTCTGTATGTTCATGGCTCTGGGGAATCGCCTACTTGAAGTCAAAATCGCCTGCCTTTATTTCGTCACGTCTCTCTCTCTCATTGTTGTTTTGATAGTCTCTATTTTATAACTTATTTATCTCTTAAGACTTTATTCCTCCAAAGAAATGTGCACATCACTTTATCATTCTTTTCTCTTTGTGTGTATTTTGATTCAGAGTCGTCTTATTATATATGATGTACATGATCATCATCACTACCATTCATTGGCTTTGTTTGTTTCTGTTGGAAATGTGAAGATGAAAAACACTGATTCCCTCGCTCCATGCCTCCCTCCTTCCTTCCTTCTTTCCCTGTCTCGTTTTGCCTCTGCGTGTTGCAGTGTCTCGGTTGGTTCTTGTCTAAAGTGGCTGTTCTGATTTGGGTTTTGTTATTTTCTCTTTGGGATATGCTCTACAAGTAAATAACTGTATGATACACTGAAATGAAAAGGACTGTACCCATATTATTATGTACATTTGAAATTGGTGTCATGAAATAATAAAAGATGAAATAAACAATTGTGTACTTAAACAGTTCATTTGGAAAGTATTCGATCCCCTTGACTTCTTCCACATTTTGTTACGTTACAGCCTTTATACTAAAATGAATTCAATAGTTTTTTCCCCCCCTCAACAATCTACACACAATACCCAATAATGTCAAAGCAAAAACGGGTTTTTCAAAATTTTTACAAATGTATAACAATTAAAAACAGATCACATTTACGTAAGTATTCAGACCCTTTACTCAGTACTTTGTTGAAGCACCTTTGGCAGCAATTACAGCCTTGAGTCTTCTTTGGTATGATGCTACGAGCTTGGCACACCTGTATTTGGGGAGTTTCTCCCATTTTTCTCTGCAGATCCTCTCAAGCTCTGTCAGGTTGGATGGGGAGCGTCGCTGCACAGCTATTTTCCGGTCTCCTGAGATGTTCCATCGGGTTCAAGTCCGGGCTCAAGTCTTCAAGTCTGGGCTCTGGCTGGGCCACTCAAGGACATTCAGAAACTTCCTTCTGGCAGGTTCTCCCATCTCCACATAGGAACTCTGGAGCTGTGTCAGAGTGACAATTGGGTTCTTCGTCACCTCCCTGACCAAGGCCCTTCTCCCCTGATTGCTCAGTTTAGCCGGGTGGCCAGCTCTAAGAAGAGTATTGGTGGTTCCAAACTTCTTCCATTTATGAATGATGGAGGCCACTGTGTTCTTGGGGACCTTCAATGCTGCAGAAATGTTTTTTGTACCCTTCCCCAGATCTGCGCCTCGACACAATCTTGTCTCTTAGCTCTACGGACAATTCCTTTAACCTCATGGCTTGGATTTTGCTTTGACATGCACTGTCAACTGTGGAGCCTTTTCCAAATCATTTTATACATTTTGCAACATTTTCAAAAGTATGTTTTTGCTGTGTCATTATAGTGTATTGTGTGTGATTGAGAAAATATAAATAATTTAATCAATTTTAGAATAAGGCTGTAACGTAACAAAATGTGGAAAAAGTCAAGTGGTCTGACTACTTTAAGTATGCACTGTACACCTGTCTCTGGTGGTTATTGTGCATGTGTGTGTAAAAATATCCACCGTTGCCATACAATACACAGCTCAAAGTTTCAGCAGGTGTTCAGAGTAGTAAAACTAAGCCCTTGGTAAATATACAGAATCCCCCCTCATCTGTCACCCCCACACACACACAGCCGCTACTACTCTAACTTCAAAGACAGTTATGTCCCTTTGTCTGTCCAGGATTCCAAAGTTCAGTAGATGGGACAGACAGAGTTGCTGGCCCGTAGACTGGTTCAGAGCCATTACAAGTCCTAGCTTCGGGTTACAGTGTACTGTAGGGAGTGATGTGTGATGCTACACCCTGTTCTGTCAATATATCACCCTGTCCCCACCCCTCCACAAAGAACAGAATTTGCATATTCACTTTAATATTTAACATTGTTACTGATTACTCACCAGGTGGACAAATAATGTATATATTTTAGGACACTGTACTGCATGGGTAGGAATGGAACATGGAGCATGTTGGTATTTGTCAGCGTATAATAATAATAATAATACACTTAACAAAAATATAAACACTACATGTAAAGTGTTGGTTTCATGAGCTGAAATTAAAGATCACAGAAATGTTCCATATGCACAAAAAGCTTATTTCTCTCAAGTTTTGTGCACACATTTGTTTTCATCTCTGTTAGTGAGCATTTGATCCTTTTGTCAAGATAATCCATCCACCTGACAGGTGTGGCATATCAAGAAGCTGATTAAACAGCATGATCGTCACACAGGTGCACCTTGTGCTGGGCATAATACAAGGCAGCTCTAAAATGTGCAGTCATGCAACACAATGCCACAGATGTGTCAAGTTTTGAGGGAGTGTGCAATTGCCAGGCTGACTGCCGGAATGTCCACCAGAGCTGTTGCCAGAGAATTTGTTCATTACCATAAGCCGCCTCCAACGTTTTAGAGAATTTGGTAGTACGTCCAACTGGCCTCACAACCGCAGACCGCATGTAACCAGCCCAGGACCGCCACATCCGGCTTCTTCACCTGCGGGATTGTCAGATGTGGGCGAGGGGGGGTGCCAAGGAGTATTTCTGTCTGTAGTAAAGCCCTTTTGTGGGGAAAAACTCATTCTGATTGGCAGTGCCTGTCTCCCCAGTTGGTGGACCTGGCCCCTGTAATGGGTGGGCCCACCGATGGCTGCGCCCCTGTCCAGTCATGTAAAATCCATAGATTAGAGCCCAATTCATTTATTTCAATTGACTGATTTCCTGATATGAACTGTGACTCAGCAAAATCTTTGAAATTGTTGCATGTTGTGTTTATATTTTTGTTCAATATACATGGGACTTAAATTGTGCTTTTCAAAGACGCTAAGTCGCTTTACCATTGTAGAAATTAAAAGAAAAACAAAAAAACAGGACTCAAAACATCAGACTAAACAAAAACATGAATAAAGTGAGGGGTGGGCTCAAAGAAGGGATAGAGTTGGGATTTGGATACGAACACAGTTTAGGGTAAAGGGCGGGATCTGGGTTAGCATACGCACCTGGTGTAGGAGGGTGTGTTTGAGAAAGAGAGAGTATGTGGGTGATTTGCATGAGAGTTTAGCTATGTTTGCAGTGTGTCAGAAGAGGTTTTTAAGCCCAACTTTGGTGAATGTTGACTTTCTTGGGATCCTGTGTTTTTACTTAACTTACTACTGCGTGTGTGTGTGTGTTTGGAAAGGGCCTCAATTGGGACTTCTTAGTCATACGACTGACTTTGGGCGAGTGTGTGTGTGTGCTATGGTGACTCAGAAAATCATGTCTGTTTCCAAAGCAAGCAGCAGAAATGGTCTTCAAGTTTCAACCACGGGAACATGGTGCCTCGACGCTGCTGTTTTTACTGCTCTCGTTTACTGCGCTCGTGTGTGTGTGTGTGTGTGTGTGTGTGTGTGTGTGTGTGTGTGTGTGTGTGTGTGTGTGTGTGTGTGTGGTGTGTGTGTGTGTGTGTGTGTGTGTGTGTGTGTGTGTGTGTGTGTGTGTGTGTGTGTGTGTGTGTGTGTGTGTGTGTGTGTGTGCCAGTGACACGACTGCAAACAGGATACGGAAGGAAGCCTTTGAACTGAGTCCAGCGCTGTGGTCACTTATGGCAGAAAACACACACACACATTCAGTGTGTGGCAGACCAATAGAGCACTTATTAATGTCCTCCCCTGGCCTTTTCTCCTTTTCTGGTTGTCCGTGTGTTACTCTCTCTTTATAAGTGGGTTGCCAGTAGCAACATGCATAACCAATGAATTATTTGCTTTTAGCTTTTGGGCAATATTTATCCTTACACACACACAGCCAGATGTTTCTGTGGCTTCAGCCATGTTTGGTGTCAGAGGCTAAATTGAAGCGTTGAACTGTTAGCGATATGTTTGGAGTTTAAATTGAGCCATTTTATTGCTACACTAGTCAGTTCCAGATCCTAATTTCCCCTCTGCTAACTGTAGGGAGGCTCGCCACAAATATGCCTTGCTCAGCGGGAGCTTACGGGAATGGCCGTGGAGGGGGGAGGGGGGGGGGAATAGCAGGAGAGAGGGGGGAGCAGAGTGAAAGACTTCCATTGGTTCTGAGAAAGACATTTTTTTTAATATATACATTTTATACATAAATATTTTTTTCTGTCATTATAAAGCTCTCATCAATGAAAGAGAGAAGCTTTAGTGGCATATTAGAAAGACTAAGAACGTACATGCAAGTGTGGGCTAATAAATCTAACAGAAACAAGAGCAACAAACCATCATCTGTATACAAACATACACTGAACCAAAATAAACGCAACAGGCAACAATTTCAAGGATTTTACTGAGTTACAGTTCATAAAAGGAAATCAGTCAATTGAAATACATTCATTAATATATGGATTTCACAACTGGGAATATAGATATGCATGTGTTGGTCACAGATACCTTAAAACCAGTCAGTATCTGGTATGACCACCATTTGCATAGAGTTTATTTATTTTTATTTAACCTTTATTTAACTAGGCAAATCAGTTAAGAACAAATTCTTATTTACAATGACGGCCTACCAAAAGAAAAAAGGCCTCCTGCTGGGACGGGGACTGGGATTAAAAATACAAATAAATTTAATAAAAATACAGGACAAAACACATCACGACAAGAGAGACAACACAACACTACATAAAGAGAGACCTAAGACAACAACATAGCATGGCAGCAACACATGACAACACAGCATGGTAGCAACACAGCATGGCAGCAGCACATGGTAGCAGCACAAAACATGATACAAACATTATTGGGCACAGACAACAGCACAAAGGGCAAGAAGGTAGAGACAACACATCATGCAAAGCAGCCATAACTGTCAGTAAGAGTGTCCATGATTGAGTCTTTGAATGAAGAGATTGAGATAAAACTGTCCGGTTTGAGTGTTTGTTGCAGCTCGTTCCAGTCGCTAGCTGCAGTGAACTGAAAAGAGGAGCGACCCACGGATGTGTGTGCTTTGGGGACCTTTTACAGAATGTAACTGGCAGAACTATCAAGGCACAAGGCGAGACCCAAATGCAGACGTTGGAGTCTTACAATGTTTATTAATCCAAAGGGGTAGGCAAGAGAATGGTCGTGGACAGGCAAAAAGGTCAAAACCAGATCAGAATCCAGGAGGTACAGAGTGGCAGACAGGCTCATGGTCAAGGCAGGCAGAATGTTCAGGCAGGCAGGTACAAAGTTCAGAAACAGGCAAGGGTCAAAACCAGGAGGACTAGAAAAATGAGAATGCAAAAAGCAGGCGAATGGGAAACCACTGGTTGACTTGGAAACATACAAGATGAACTGGCACAGAGACAGGAAACACAGGGATAAATACACTGGGGAAAACAAGCGACACCTGGAGGGGGTGGAGACAATAACGAGGACAAGTGAAACTGATCAGGGTGTGACAAGAATGGGTGGAGGATGAGGGCTGCAGTAGGTATCTCAGATAGGGGGGAGTGAGGCCTAAGAAGGTTTTATAAATAAGCATCAACCAGTGGGTTTTGCGACAGGTATACAGAGATGACCAGTTTACAGACGAGTATAGAGTGCAGTGATGTGTCCAATAAGGAGCACTGGTGGCAAATCATAGGGCTGAATGGTAAAGAGCATCTAGCCACTCGAGAGCACCCTTATCTGAGTTGATCAGGCTGTTGGTTGGAATGTTGTCCCACTCCTCTTCAATGGCTGTGCGAAGTTGCTGGATATTGGTGGGAACTGGAACATGCTGTCGTACATGTTGATCCAGAGCATCTCAAACATGCTTAACCTCCCTGGGCAAGGTGGGACGTTTGCGTCCAACCTAGTCAACAGCCAGTGGAACTGCGTGGCGAGAAATACAAATACCTAAAAAATGCTATAACTTCAATTTCTCAAACATATGACTATTTTACACCATTTTAAAGACAAGACTCTCGTTAATCTAACCACATTGTCCGATTTCAAAAAGGCTTTACAGCGAAAGCAAAACATTAGATTATGTCAGGAGAGTCCCCTGCCAAAAATAATCACACAGTCATTTTCAAAGCAAGCATATATGTCACAAAAACCAAAACCATAGCTAAATGCAGCACTAACCTTTGATGATCTTCATCAGATGATACTCCTAGGACATTATGTTATACAATACATGCATGTTTTGTTCAATCAAGTTCATATTTATATCAAAAAACAGCTTTTTACATTAGCATGTGATGTTCAGAACTACCATACCCACCGCAAACCTCCGGTGAATTTACTAAATTACTCACGATTAACGTTCACAAAATACATAACAATTATTTTAACCTCTCTAGGGTAGGGGGCAGTATTTGCACGGCCGGATAAAAAACGTACCCGATTTAATCTGGTTATTACTACTGCCCAGAAACTAGAATATGTATATAATTGTTTGATTTGGATAGAAAACACCCTAACGTTTCTAAAACTGTTTGAATGTTGTCTGTGAGTATAACAGAACTCATATGGCAGGCAAAAACCTGAGAAGAATCCTTACAGGAAGTGCCCTCTCTGACCATTTCTTGGCCTTCTACACTCTCTTTATTGAAAACTGAGGATCTCTGCTGTAACGTGACACTTCCTACGGCTCCCATAGGCTCTCAGAAGGCGGCAGAACGTTGAATGATGACTTTGCAGGCCATGGCTGAAAAACAGTAGCGTGGTAAGTGGTCGATCTGAGAACAATGAGACTGGCGCACGTGTGCACGAGAAGAGTCCATTTTGGATTTTCAGTCTTTGAACGAAAACAGGGTTTCCCGGTCGGAATATTAACGCTTTTTTATGAGAAAAATCTCATAAAAATGTATTTTAAACAGCGGTTGACATGCTTCGAAGTACGGTAATGGAATATTTTGCATTTTTTTGTCACGATACGCGCCAGGCGCGTCACCCTTCGTTACCCAGCACTCCTTTATGCAATTGCGGTGTCAGATTTTAAAATAGCTTTGCGGCGAAAGCACATTTTGCAATATTCTGAGTACATAGCCCGGCCATCACGGCTAGCTAATTTGACACCCACCAAGTTTGGCCCTCACCAAACTCAGATTTACTATAAGAAAAATTGTATTACCTTTGCTGTCCCAGGACTTCTACTTCAACAACAAATGTTGTTTTGGTTCCAAATAATCCATAGTTATATTCAAATACCTCCGTTTTGTTCGTGCGTTCAGGTCAGTATCCGAAGGGTGACGTGCGAGCGCATTTCGTGACAAAAAAATTCAAAATATTCCATTACCGTACTTCGAAGCATGTCAAACGCTGTTTAAAATCAATTTTTATGCAATTTTTCTCGTAAAATAGCGATAATATTCCAACCGGGCGACGTTGTATTCATTCAAAGGCTGAAAGAAAAAAATGGAGAATTCTCATGAACGCGCATCTCCAGTGTCACTGTTCTTAGCCTGACCACTCACAAAATCTCCTGCTGTTTTTCGCCCAGAGACAGGAGAGACGTCATTCCACTTTCTGGCGCCTTCTGAGAGCCAATGGAAGCCTTAGAAAATGTCACGTTACAGCAGAGATGCTGTATTTTCGATAGAGATGCCACAGAAGGAGAACAAATTGTCAGACAGGGCACTTCCTGTATGGAATCTTCTCAGGTTTTGGCCTGCCATATGAGTTCTGTTATACTCACAGACACCATTCAAACAGTTTTAGAAACTTTAGAGTGTTTTCTATCCAAAACTACTAGTAATATGCATATTCTCATTTCTGGGCAAGAGTAATAACCAGTTTAAATCGTGTACGTTTTTTATCCGGCCGTGAAAATACTGCCCCCTAGCCCCAACAGGTTAATGGGTGACATGTCGGATGAGTATACAAGCCATTGGGACATTTTCAGCTTCCAGCAATTGTTTACAGATCCTTGCGACATGGGGCTGTGCATTATCATGCTGAAATATGAGGTGATGGAAGTGGATGAATGGCACGACAATGGGCCTCAGGATCTCCTCACGGTATCTCTGTGCATTCAAATTGCCATCGATAGAATGCAATTGTGATCGTTGTCCATAGATTATGCCTGCCCATACCATAACCCCACCACCACCATGGGGCACTCTGTTCACAACGTTGACATCAGCAAACCGCTCGCCCACAGGACGCACACTTCTCCAGCGTGCCAGTGGCCATCGAAGGTGAGCATTTTCCCACTGAAGTCGGTTATGATGCCGAACTGCAGTCAGGTCAACACCCTGGTGAGGACAACGAGCACGCAGATGAGATTCCCTGAGACGGTTTCTCACAGTGTGCAGAAATTATTTGGTTGCGCAAACCCACCGTTTCATCAGCTGTCTGGGGGACTGGTCTCAGACAATCCTGCTGGTGAAGAAGCCGGATGTGGAGGTCCTTTTGGCAGATGTGCTTCTAGTTCCAACAGTGCAGTAATATCTAACAAGTAATCTAACAATTCCCCAATAACTACCTAATACACACAAATCTAAAATGGTGAATGAGAATATGTACATATAAGTATATGGAAGAGCGATGGCCGAGGGGCATAGGCAAGGTACAATAGATGGTATAAAATACAGTATATACATGTGATATGAGTAATGTAAGATATGTAAACATTATTAAAGTGCCATTATTTAAAGTGACTAGCGATCCATTTATGATCCAGTGATTGGGTCTCAATGTAGGCAGCAGCCTCTCTGAGTTAGTGATTGCTGTTTAGCAGTCTGATGGCCTTTCGATAGAAGCTGTTTTTCAATCTCTCGGTCCCAGCTTTGATGCACCTGTACTGACCTCGCCTTCTGGATGATAGCGGTGTGAACAGGCAGTGGCTCGGGTGGTTGATGTCCTTGATGATCTTGTTGGCCTTCCTGTGACATTGGGTGCTGTAGGTGTCATTGAGAGCAGGTAGTTTGCCCCGGTGATGTGTTGTGCAGACCGCCCCACCCTCTGGAGAGCCTTGCGGTTGAGGGCGGTGCAGTTGCCGTACCAGGCTGTGATACAGCCCGATAGGATGCTCTTGATTGTGCCTCTGTAAAGGTTTGTCAGGGTTTTGGGTGACAAGACAAATTTCTTCAGCCTCCTGAGGTTGAAGAGGCGCTGTTGAGCCTTCTTCACCATACTGTCTGTGTGGGTGGACCATTTCAGTTTGTCAGTGATGTGTACGCCCAGGAACTTAAAACTTTCCACCTTCTCCACTGCTGTCCCTTCGATGTGGATAGGGGGGGATGCTCCCTCTGCTGTTTCCTGAAGTCCACAATCATTTCCTTTGTTTTGTTGACGTTGAGTGAGAGGTTGTTTTCCTGACACCACACTCTGAGTGCCCAACACTTTACATGTTGCGTTTACATTTCTGTTCAATGTAGTTATATATCTGTTTATTCAATGTGTGTTTGGATGTACCGTACAATTTAAAATATGACGTCACCGACGCAACACATCCCTGCATCTTTGCATCATCATTATCAGAAGCAAGGTTTGTGGTCTCTGTCAGCTGACGTGGTGAGCAGAGCTCTAGACTTAGCTCCAGTAGGTTCCATTGTGTTACAGAAACCTGCAATGACAGAGTTACAACTCCAAACATCACTGTCTGTTCTGTGTTCCTGGAACATGGAATTAGAACATTAAGTTCTACCAAGTTCCAGAGAACGCCTCCAGGAAATATTCCCCCACTCTCTCTCACCTAGTAAAAGAAAAAAACTAAACAAAAACAAAAGCGGAAAGCCTCTGAATTTGCATGTGAGTTTCTGCTTGTCCCTGGCGAGGGAGAGGAGAGAGTGACGCAGAGCTGAGTAAAGGTGAAGAAAGCCTTCCTTCTAAAATAAAGTGACGGTTATGCAAATATTAAATTACACCTGACAGCTTAGAATGGATGCGGGAGGGAGAGAGGGAAGAGAGGTGGGGTGGGGGGGAATAGATGAGGCTGTTACAGAGGATCCCCAAATACCACTCACCCATTACGTGACATATCAGAGGAAGTCTGGGGTGCAGGAGGGAGACAAGGGGAGCAGGTAGCTGCCTAGTGGTGGCTATTCAGCAGCCTGATGGTCTGGGGGTAGAAGCTATTGGCCAGTCTCACAGTCATGGTAATGAAAACTACATTACAACATTCCTCACAAAATGTCATGTTAGTTTAATTCAGTGGAGAGGAAGAGACAGACCAGATTTATACAATTATGTTTATTTAAATGGATTATATGGGTTCATTTACATTGTGAAACAACATTAGAGTCTACTTTAGGTGTGAGACAAACCATTGAACACTTACAGTATGTCTGAGGCAATCAACACACACACAGATTATTTTATTCAATGGCGAGGGAGGAGTTTAGACTATGAGAAAATCTAAATTTCATGCTCCTCGCGTCCTCTCTCCTCGTCTCCTCAAAACCCATTGGAGGAGGTGGTCAGAGGGGCTGATCTTCCTCAGCTGTCTCTCCCCTAGTGCTAGTAAATTTACTGCGTTTTCACCAGAGGTTGCTCACTTTAGAGCGCGTGGGTGATAGTAGAGGAGAGCAGAGCGTGCATTACCGGGCATGCGAAGCGAGAATGCCAGACTGGTCTGGAGGCTCCACACTGTATCCCCCAAAATCCCTATAATTACCGACAAAAACCCAACCGGTTCCTTTGTTATCGACAATATCGATCATCCTAAATCTGTACAAGACAATTGGATTTCTTGTCTTCTCTGATTTGTGTCTCTAAGGAGGAGAGATGAGAGTTCACTTCTCTACCAGCTGGATATTTCAAGGCTGGGTCACCCATCTGGTTCTCAATCTGTGCGCACAGGTAAGTCATAGGCTACTCAAAAAACGAATTGCATACATAAAAAAGTGCTTTATATAGATAGGTTTTATTTAGTTGATGTATAGAGTTTTCTCTAGATCTAGAATAGGTCTTCATCTAGCCATTGGTATTGCTCTGGAAGAGTTGGTAGAAAACAGACATGCTTGAGCATCAAGTGGAAACATTTATGTTTGGGTCGTGACCAAGCACCCCCTCTACCGGTCCCTGTAAAGGACAGCTGGATGCACTCTTGCTGGCCTTAAGGTTGTTTTTACCGGACGTTCACGTTTCGGCTCCAATGTGTTGTGGGGGGCGTTGTCTTGTTACTGTAAATCAGCATCATGTGGGTTTGTCTAGGGGATTTAGGACGTGTTCTCTTCCCTCTTTCTCCCCATCCTACGGTTGGTGTTGCAACTGTCTGAGCAATGTGCTGCATGTCAGATATTCCATTGAGAAATGCAGGACCTACAGTTGCTTTCATGTACATTGGCACCTTTGCACTTACCCCATTCATATACGCTAACTACCTTCAGCACCTAATTGTTTAAGGTATCTTCTGACCAGGGAGGTTTTGTTAAGAGCCCCGTCACTTGATCTAAACGTTAACACGCATTGCTGCGGTACGGTTTTGGAAACGTAAAGAACATATCTTTTATATCAGCCAGAAACAATACTACTTTAAAAAGCTTAAATTACTACACACCTGTATAGGGTTAAGGTTCCCACATGGCCATATTCCCATGTTACAGCGCTTGTCTACTGAAAAGAGGGATGACAGAGTGGACTACCTGTACTAATTAGCTCGGAGTATCTGCGTTTCCAAACACCTGTGAGGAAGTCGGACATGCCACAAAAGTGTTGTCACTGAAAAATACTGTTGGCTGAAACTGTGTTAAAACAGTGTACAGTAATGTACAGTATGTAAACGCTAAGTGTCTACAGTATGTAAACGCTAAGTGTCTACAGTATGTAAACGCTAAGTGTCTACAGTATGTAAACGCTAAGTGTCTACAGTATGTAAACGCTAAGTGTCTACAGTATGTAAACGCTAAGTGTCTACAGTATGTAAACGCTAAGTGTCTACAGTATGTAAACGCTAAGTGTCTACTACTGTACTAACCGGACTAGCCCAGGTGTTTCCTCATTCTCACTCCTGTAGGACAAGTCTTAACCTGACAGATGAAGAAATCAATCAAGTTGTGGACCGTGATAAATATAGCTTCTATTTGGGGAGAAAATACATTCTTTAAAATGAAAATATATTGTAGAAACTAGATATAGTACAGGCTGTTTTTAGCCATCAGCCTTATGACAGGTTTAAATGAGTTCCCCAGCAAGCCGTTCCGCACACTAAATCACAATGTTTCCATTCCATTAATAATTTATATACAATAATTATAGCTGTACATGATTTAATGAAAAGCATTAAACATACACATTGTTTCACATTATTTAATAACCGACTCAAACACAGGCACGCAATAGGGTACAGCATGCTTCAGTTTCCCTGGTGCTTCACAACTTCCCCCGCAAAATGTGATTTACTGGAACCTCGTGTGTGCTAAAGAGCAGCGGACTAAGGAGTTCATTTCTGCTGCAGAGTTCGTGGTAAAATATAAGGCGTTGTGGTGGTGCTTCGATGACAGACAGACAGACATAGTCTACTACTGCCCACGTCCAGAGACAGACAGACATACAGTCTACTACTGCCCACATCCAGAGACATACATACATACATACATACATACATACATACATACATACATACATACATACATACATACATACAGTCTACTACTGCCCATGTCCAGAGACAGACAGACAGACATACAGTCTACTACTGCCCACATCCAGAGACGGACATACATACAGTCTACTACTGCCCACGTCCAGAGACATACATACATACACAGTCTACTACTGCCCACGTCCAGAGACATACATACATACACAGTCTACTACTGCCCACGTCCAGAGACAGACATACATACAGTCTACTACTGCCCACGTCCAGAGACAGACAGACAGACATACAGTCTACTACTGCCCACATCCAGAGACAGACATACATACAGTCTACTACTGCCCACGTCCAGAGACAGACATACATACATACAGTCTACTACTGTCCACGTCCAGAGACAGACATACATACATAGTCTACTACTGCCCACGTCCAGAGACAGACAGACATACATACATACATACATACATACAGTCTACTACTGCCCACGTCCAGAGACAGACAGACATACATACAGTCTACTACTGCCCACGTCCAGAGACAGACAGACAGACATACAGTCTACTACTGCCCACGTCCAGAGACAGACAGACAGACATACAGTCTACTGCTGCCCACGTCCAGAGACAGACAGACAGACAGACATACAGTCTACTACTGCCCACGTCCAGAGACAGACATACAGTCTACTACTGCCCACGTCCAGAGACAGACATACAGTCTACTACTGCCCACGTCCAGAGACCGACAGCAGACATACAGTCTACTACTGCCCACGTCCAGAGACAGACATACAGTCTACTACTGCCCACGTCCAGAGACAGACAGACATACATACAGTCTACTACTGCCCACATCCAGAGACAGACAGACATACAGTCTACTACTGCCCACGTCCAGAGACAGACATACAGTCTACTACTGCCCACGTCCAGAGACAGACAGACATACATACAGTCTACTACTGCCCACATCCAGAGACAGACAGACATACAGTCTACTACTGCCCACGTCCAGAGACAGACAGACATACAGTCTACTACTGCCCACGTCCAGAGACAGACAGACAGACAGACATACAGTCTACTACTGCCCACGTCCAGAGACAGACAGACAGACATACAGTCTACTGCTGCCCACGTCCAGAGACAGACATACAGTCTACTGCTGCCCACGTCCAGAGACAGACAGTACTTTTGATGGAGATCTTTTTATAAAGGGCTATAATCCATTGTTACAAATGTTAACCATAAGTAAACTGTTTAAGTCATTGCACATCATTTATATCCCTTGTTAGTAACATGAATGGACATGAGATTATCATGCAATAATAATTAATTCAGAGTACCTAGATTTGAATCTGTAGTCTACAAATACCCAGGTGTTAAATCATTAATGTGGGGGAGGTTGTTCTTGGCCCGATGTCAGAGTTTGGGGTGGCGGTTATGCAAATCTGAGAAAGACTGGAATGTATCCCATGTCAGAGAAGATGATGGGATCAGGGATCGCAGCCCCCCCCATACACAAACAAATGAAGATAGTATTTTATAGGTGCTACTGGTTGTGAGAACTGTTACACTCTCTAGTCCTCTATCTCGCTCACTCACTCATCTCTCTTTCTATCCCTCTCTCCATCTCTCTCTCTTCCTCTCACTCTGAATTCATTTAAATTCAAATAGCTTTATTGGCATGGGAAACATATGTTTACATTTGCCAAATCAAGTGAAATAGATAAACAAAAGTTTAATAAACAATAAAAATGAACAGTAAACATTAAACTCAAAAGTTTCAAAGGAATAGAGACATGTTATATTATGGCTATGTACAGTGTTGTAACGATGTGCAAATAGTTAAACTACAAAAGGGGAAAAATAAACATATGGTTGTATTTACAATGGTGTTTGTTCTTCACTGGTTGCCCTTTTCTTGTGGCAACAGGTCACACATCTTGCTGCTGGGATGACACCCTGTGTGGTATTTCATCTCATGGATATGCAAATGTATCAAAATTGGATTTGTTTTCAAATCCTTTGTGTGTGTATGTAATCTGAGGGAAATATGTGTCTCTAATATGGTCATACATTTGGCAGGAGGTTAGGAAGTGCAGCTCAGTTTTTACCTCGTTTTGTGGGCAGTGTGCACATAGCCTGTCTTCTCTTGAGAGCTAGGTCTGCCTACGGCGGCCTTTCTCAATAGCAAGGCCAGGCTCACTAAGTCTGTACATAGTCAACGCTTTCCTTAAGCTTGGGTCAGTCACAGTGGTCAGGTTTTCTGCCACTGTGTACTCTCTGTTTAGGGCCAAATAGCATTCTAGTTTGCTCAGTTTTTTTGTTAATCCTTTCCAATGTGTCAAGTAATTATCTTTTTGTTTTCTCGTGATTTGGTTGGGTCTAATTGTGTTGCTGTCCTGGGGCTCTGTGGGGTGTGTTTGTGAACAGAGCCCCAGGACCAGCTTGCTTAGGGGACTCTTCTCCAGGTTCATCTCCCTGTAGGTGATGTCTTTGTTATGGAAGATTTGGGAATCACTACCTTTTTAGGTGGTTGTAGAATTTAACGTCTCTTTTCTGGATTTTGATAATTAGCGGGTATCGGCCTAATTCTGCTCTGCATGCATTATTTGGTGTTCTACGTTGTATATCTCTATCTCTTCTTTTTAAGCTTTTGATGGTTCACAGCACACACAAAAACAGTTTGGGAACCAATGTTTGTATATAACAGAACTGACTGTAGTTGCACTCTGAGATAAAGTTAGAACGGATGGAGGTTAGAGGAGCCTATGTAACATCCTGGTCTTTCTCTAGCCTAGCCTGTAATCATCCAGCCATGCTCTTATATATTTAGTGAATTGAAACATATTGCAGCAACGTCTCAATTATGGCCTGATGTTCGGAGGCAGAGGAAACTGAAATACGATTCCCAGCATTATTTTGGTTTCCTGTCCCCTTTCACCCAAATCTGTCACTGAGCAATACTGTCTGTCACGGTTGGGTGTCAATAGTCTCAACATGCCTTCTTCCCTCACCTCCTTCCTGCATATCTTTCCCTCATCTCTGAAACATTGATCCATGACAGTTATACGGTAAGGCAGCGTTTCCAAAACTCGGTCCTCGGGACCCCAAGGCATGCACGTTTTGGTTTTTGCCCTAACATTACACAGCTGATTCAAATGATCAAAGGTTGATGATTAGTTGATCTGAATAAGCTGTGTAGTGTTAGGACAAAAACCAAAACATGCACCCCTTGGGGTCCAGAGGACCGAGTTTGGGAAACACTGCAGTATTAAAGGCCTATCTATATATGGCCCATCCAGGAATCAAACCCACAACTATAGTGTTTCCAACACCATGCTGAGCCATCGGAACTTCTGCGCCATTACTCACCCACCTTCTTCTTCGATGTATGGGAAATGTGTCCTTCTCCAACAGCTGGAAGTTGATGCATGGCAGCATTGCTCTGATCTCAGTCAGCTTGGCTCCTCTAACACATGTTGATCATTATGACTGTGGTCACAACTATGAGTGGCGTTCATCATTAAAAGCAAAACAATGACTGATGTGAGACACTGGAAGTAATTAAACTGGTTGGGATCTCTGACACTACAGACACAGACTAAAACCGTATCAGTGGGGTTTTTCAAAGGGTTGGATGCAGAAAGCTGGTTTGTTCTGGGTTGCAGCTTAAGACTTGGCTACAGACTTTGTTTTTGTTTACTTGGTGGGTAACAAGAAAAACCTGAATGAGAAAAGCTTTAGATGAGTTTCTGTAGTCTGTGATTGGGGGACAGAGCTGGCATGGGGGCACAGACAGCGGAGGGAGGGATGGAGAGGGGCAAGAGTTGTGACAGTAAAGTAGAGCTACTGTATGATTCTTTAGGATGGGGATTAGTAATACTAGGCAGAAGCACTCTGTGCCTGTGGTGTTTGAAGGTTTATATAAATGGAGAATTAGGTGTTTTTGTTAGTTCTATTCCTTCACAAAAACTTTTGGTTTGGCATATTTTCTCTCATAACACTATTCTGTAATTCAGAACACTGGCTGGGGGGTACATGCATATGTGTGTTTGTGGTAAGGGGTATTGTATTAGCTTACCATTGCACCCCTGCCAACAGCAGTGGGTGGGTAGACCACAGCACGATCAGTGTTCACAGCAGAGAGAGACTCATGTTTTAAGTGTCTATTACACAGATGTAGGATCTTAATTTGAGCTAGGTTGCGATTACATTCTTGATTCTTCCTGGGTATGACGCTACAAGCTTGACACACCTGTATTTGGGGAGTTTATCCCCTTCTCTGCAGATCCTCTCAAGCTCTGTCAGGTCGGATGGGGAGCGTCGCTGCACAGCTATTTTCAGGTCTCTTCACTCTTCAAAGATGTTCGATTGGGTTCAAGTCCGAGCTCTGGCTGGGCCACTCAAGGACATTCAGAAGCCACTCTTGCGTTTTCTTGGCTGTGTGCTTAGGGTTGTTGTCCTGTTGGAAGGTGAACCTTAAGCCCAGTCTGAGTTCCTGAGCGCTCTGGAGCAGGTTTTCCTCAAGGTTCTCTCTGTACTTTGCTTGTTCATCTTTCCCTCGATCCTGACTACTCTCCCAGTCCTTGCCACTGAAAAACATCCCCACAGCATTATGCTGCCACCACCATGCTTCACCATAGGGATGGTGCCAGGTTTCCTCCAGACTTGACGCACAGAGTTCAATCTTGGTTTCATCAGACCAGAGAATCTTGTTTCTCATGGTCTGAGAGTCCTTTAGGTGCCTTTTGGCAAACTCCAAGCAGGCTGTCATGTACCTTTTACTGAGGAGTGGTTTCCCTCTGGCCACTCTACCATAAATGCCTGCTTTGTGTAGTGCTGCAGAGATGGTTGTCCTTCTGGAAGGTTCTCCAATATCAACAGAGGAACTCTGGAGCTCTGTCAGTGACCATCGGGTTATTGGTGACCTCCCCTCACCAAGGCCCTTTTCCCCCCCGATTGTTCAGTTTGGCCGTGCGGCCAGCTCTAAGAAGAGTCTTGGTGGTTCCAAACTTCTTCCATTTAAGAATGATGGAGACCACTGTGCTTTTGGGGAACTTCAATGCTGCAGAAATGTTTTGGTTCACTTCCCCAGATCTGTGGCTCAGCACAATCCTGGCTTGAAGTTCTACAGACAATTCCTTCGACCTCATGGCTTGGTTTTTGCTCTGACGTGCACAGTCAACTGTGGGACCTTATATAGACACGTGTGTGCCTTTCCAAATCATGTCCAATCAATTGAATTTACCACAGGTGGACTCCAATCAAGTTGTAGAAACACATCAGTGGAAACAGGATGCACCTGAGCTCAATTTTGAGTCTCATAGCAAAGGGTCTGAATACTTGTAAATGTAAATAAAGTGTTTCTGTTTATTTAAAAAAATTGGCAAAAAAAATAAATATTTGTCATTATTGGGTATTGTGTGTAGATTGAGGACATTTATTTATTTAATCCATTTTAGAATAAGGTTGTAATGTAACAAAATAGAAGGGGTCTGAATACATTCCAAATGCACTGTATACTACAGGTTTCAAATTTAACTGGAAAGTTATCCTGCAACAGGGTGATGAAATGAAGATCCTACATCTGTACACCAAGCTTCAACGAGCCACTGAGGCGACCACCCTCCCTCCACAGCCTAGTATCCACTCTGGTGACTACTACAATGCCAGTATGCTCTGCTGAGGTGCACTTATTAGGCAAATTGTATTCCTCGGGATTGATTTTATTGTTGAACAAACACAATGCTCTCAGTCAATCCAAAATGTTATTGAACCTCAAACCTGAATGTTTAACAAAGGAAAAGTGAGTTTTGTCTTTCTCAGGGAAATATATAAGTGTGCACAATTATTAGGCAACTATTAGTGTGCAGAATTATTAACAACTAAATTACAAAAATAATTTCTCTTAACTCACGTTTATTCTCAATTTTTAGAGTAAGTGTAACAGATAAGTAACACAATGACAATTATATAACATTTTTGGCCTTTCAAAAATATTCAGTAACAAATATAGCCACCCTTATTTTCAATAACTGCCATGAGCCTTCCATCCATGGAGTCTGTCAGTTTCTTGATCTGTTCACGATCAATTTTCACTGAAGCAGCAACCACAGCCTCCCAAATGCTGTTCAAAAAGGTGTATTGTCTTCCATCACTGTAAATCTCACGTTTGAGAAGGGCCCACAAGTTCTCAATAGGATTTAAGTCAGGTAAGGAAGGGGGCCAGGTCATTATTCAGGCATCTTTGAGGCCCTTGCTGGCTAGCCAAGCAGTGGAGTACTTGGATGCATGTGATGGAGCATTGTCCTGCATAAAGATCATGGCCTTCTAGAATGCTGAGGACTTCTTCCTGTACCACTGTTTGACGAAAGAATCTTCCAGAAACTGGCAGTAGGTTTGGGAGTTGAGTTTCAGTCCATCTTCAACCCGAAAAAGTCCAACTACCTCATCCTCAATGATAGCAGCCCATACCAGTACCCCTCCTTCACCTTGCTGGCACCTGACTCAAAGTGGTGCCCTGTGTCCATTACTGATCCAGCCACGGGCCCATCCATTTGGTCCATAAAACCTTTGAAAAATCTGTCTTCAGGTATTTCTTTGCCCAATCTTGACGCTTCAACTTGTGAATATTATTCAGTGGTGGTCTTGTTTCAGTCTTCTTGACCTTGGCCATGTCTCTGAGCACTTGACACCTTGTACGTTTGAACACTCCAGGTAGGTTGCAGTTCTGGAATGCGGTGGCACTGGAGGATAATGGGTTCCTGGTAGTTTGACGTTTAATTCTTCTCAAGTCTTTTGCAGTTAATTTGCACCTTTTCTTCCCCATGCGTTTTTTTGTGCCCCAGTTGACTATTCACAACAAAACGTTTGAATGTCCGGTGGTCACACCTCAATAGTTTAGCTATTTAAAGAGTGTCGCATCCGCCTGAAAGTCATTTTACATTTTTGGCTTTTCAGTGTCAGTTAAATCTATTTTTTGGCCCATTTTACCTGAGGTAATGAGGCTGCCTAATAATTATGCACACCTTGATATAAAGTGTTATTCACTTTCCCCACACCCTCCCTCATTACACAAATACATATCACCTGAAAACGATTAAATCCAATAAGCATTCAAGTTTATATGGTTTGGAGTTCGAAAATGTGAATAGAAACAATGATAAGATCAGAATACTCACTTGCCTAATAATTGTGCACGCAGTGTATGTGTATTTTATGGTTTTGTTTAAAAGGGCTTGGTCGTTAGAACAGTTTGGAATCAAATCATTAGAACAAAGTTTTATTCAAGTAATGTTTTATTCCAAAATGTGTTCTGTTGACAGTGAGAATGTGAGAATGTTTGCAGTGGAATATGAGGGGTTTTCTGTTTCTTTCTGTCTTTGTTTCAGACGACAGGAAAGAGTTGGGCAATCCTCTTCCCTTTTCCTCTTACAACCACTGTTTAGTCTTATTGATAGACTTATATCTCATGTCTACAAATAAATTAATGACCCTTACAAAAACACACATGATAAATTAGCATTTTCACATGTGAAATAGCTGATTTCACATGTTGAGCAGAAATGTTCACATATGAAAAGAGACACGTGAAGTCAGTTGTTCACATGTATTAAAGTCCACTTTTTACATGTGAGGAGAATAACCCGTTTTCACCTCGCATGTCAATTGCATATTCACGTGTGAAATTTGCAGTTTCACATGTGAAAATAGATTCAGAACTTTCACATGTGACAAATGTTCACACATGTCATTTTTCACATGTCCGAAAACCACCCTTTTTAACCAGATTTTTTTTCCCCCATGCGTTTTCTTTTTGTATGGTGAATAAACAAATGAATGAATGACATTTTGTTTAAATTTACTGTCACCTGCCAATAATTATTTAAGGCCTTGACACAACCAGATTGGCTATAGTGGTCTGTGTTTTTGTCTTCCAGAGAGCCCTCTCCAGACCCACCTGTACCCAGCAGCAGTACCTCAAAGACAAGAGATGCTGCAGGAGGTGTGAACCAGGTAAACTAAACCAGAGAAATACAGGAATGGCCATTAACACCCAATATGACCACTCTACAGTACTGGGCTTTAGCAGAGAGCATGCATGGAAGAAAACTGTCATGTTTCATTTTTCCTGAAAATAAATGAGGAAGGATGTCAAAGAGGAACTGCACACACCCTACACATGCCCTAATCCCCAAATAACTGTCCATCTCTAAGCGTGACGGAAATGTATCTATTTTAGCTTTCTCTTCCTCTTTCTCTTACCTCAGTAGATCACTGCAGCGTTGGTGTATTATCTGTGGCCAGTCTAACCCTCTCTCTCTTCCCCACTCCCCAGGGTCCTATGTGTTTGCAGAGTGTTCTGGGTACTCTGACACCAAGTGTCGTCCGTGTGGTCGTGATGAGTACCAGCCTGACTGGACCAACGAGACCAAGTGTCTGCCACAGAAGTTCTGTGACACAGGTCAGTAGGTGACTGGAGTCTAGTCTAGTTGGATGGATGACTTTAGGTCTATTGTTGGAGCTTTGTTTTCTATACATTTTAGCAAAGGCTTTTAGAGATGCTGATGTCTGGTGTTTGCTTTGGTTAACCACTAACCCCTGACCTGTTTGTGAACCCCAGGTAAAGGTTTTAACCGTGAGAGGCCCAGTAACCCCCAGGCTGCGGTACCCTGTCAATGTCAACCTGGTCTAGAGTGTTCTCCTATCAACTGTGAGTTCTGTGAGAAGATTCCTACCTGTGGACCAGGATATGGACTGGAGACTGACACTGGTGAGAGAGACATTCACACGCAGACATGAACATGCACACACAAACACACATGCCGGCATACATATACACACACACTTCTGTGTTGCTACTGTTGTCAGCAGTTCAGTTTTTCACTCTTCTCTGTCATGTGTGTTTTAAACTCAGAGGCGGGCAGGAGAACTTGTGTTGCTTGCAGGAGAGGATATTTCTCCCCCAACACCTCTATAGAACCATGCAGACAGTGGACCAAGTGAGTTAACACACACCTTTTCCCCTGGGCGCTCCTCTTCTGTCCAGTGTGTCCCATTCAGTGAGGCAGGAACAGGGTTCTACAGGCGCTCAAAGCTCCACCACACCGCTGTTCTGACTAATGCTGCACCACTTCCACTGGAACACAGAGCAGCTTCTACCACTGCCTGACTCTGCGGTCAACCAAGAGGGAAGGAGAGAAAGAGAGCAGGAAAAGAGAGAATGCCTGAATTGCTATAAAACACAAATAATGACCATGTGTTTTCTCCTTCCAGTTGTAAAGGCCTGGGGAAGAGTGACAAAAAGACTGGGAGCGACCAGACTGATGCTGTCTGTAGACCCCATCTCTCTGGTTCCTCTACCTCCTCCTGGGTCCTAGTGTGTATTCTGTCAGTCATCACTGTCCTCTGTCTCCTCATCCTCCTGCTCTTCTGCTACAAGGACAAACTCAAACTACTTTCAGGTACCCGAGTGAGAGATTACATTTGTCCGCCTTGTCTCATAGACTAGACGTAACATAGTAAACGTAAATCCTGGACACCCACGGTCGGGGTGGATAGGTGGGCATATAATGTGAACATCTAGCAACCCAAAGGTTTTGTGTTTGAATCTCATCACGGACAACTTTAGCATTTGAGCTAATTAGCGACTACTTAGCATGTTAGCTAACCTTAACCCTTTAACCTAACTCCTAATCCTAACCTTAACCCTAATCTTAACCCCTAGCTAACGTTAGCCACAACAAATTGGAATTCGTAACATAAATGAATACATACCATACTAAACGTAACATATGATACCAAATGGAGGGAGACAGATTTACATTTACTATGTGATGTCTACCCAGGTTGGATTTGTTGCAGAGGACAATATTCTTGAGGGAATAATTTTTTTATAGAAATATTCCTTGGCATAAAATGTATCTGAAATGAATGACTGTCATCCTCTTATGTCTTACAGTGAATTTGCGATTATGTGTCCAGAATCTGAAAAGGACCAGGATACAGCAGGTAGGGTAGACTTTTTTTAGTGGCAGAGATGGCATGCATAAACAGTAGACTAAATAAAACATTCAACGGCTCTGACTAACCTATCTGTCTGTGTTTCTCTCCAGGAGACTCTGGCCCCTCTCTACCACAGTGGGGGTGAAGGAGGTGGGGTAGGGGGGCAGAACTGCACCCTGTGTGAGAGAACCTGTCTGATTGTCCTTGCTGACACCCCCTCAGAAACTCTACACACCTGTCCTACAGCCATACCTGGTGACCGGGTCAAACTACCACCCATTAAAGAGATGAAGGAGGAGAGGAGGGAGGAGGAGGATGAGGGGATGGGAAGTGAGGGGTCAGGGGAGGCGGAGGAGGTTTCTGAGGAGGCTGTGTGTGAGGAGGGTGTATCAGAGGGTGTGTGTGTGTCTCCACTGTGGGCTGGCTCCTGTGTGTGTGTGTTGTCTGTGAGGGAACCTTTAGAGGTAGGAGAGAATGAAGACTGTAGTCAGGCCGTCAACCCTGGAACCCTCGGGACCTGCTCCTGTGGAGGAGAGGGGGAGATCAGGGATGGAAAGAAGGATGAAAGGAAAGATGGAGGGAGTGAGAGGGCCAAGATGGTTGAGGGCTTGCAAGGGAAGAGCTCTGAGAGGAGCTGTAATACCTCCCTCTCTCCCACCTCCTGCCCCCTTTCCCCCGTCATGCCGTCATGTGACCTCTACCTACCACTGACCCCAGCCAGGTCAGAGATCAAAGCTCAGCTGATTGACAGCTCACAGAGGAAAGTGGATGGGCTATACAGACTGAACTCTAGCATAAGCTCCACCCCCACCACAGACACCACACCCACTTCAACCTCCACAACCTCTCCTGACCCCACTGTAACCGTGGGAGACCAGCAGTCCAAGCTGAGCTTTGAGGCCTCCAGCAGTGAGCCAGACCAGGGACTTTCCTGGAGGGACAGTGGAGGAAACAAGCTCTTATCTGGGGGCTCGGAGCTGGAGTGTGCCCCTGATTGTATCCAGAGCCAACTTGCGGAACCAGCACTCACCTCAGGTAGATATTGCACAGCAGTGCTGCACTTTTTTACAAGAAAAAGGCAAAATGCAGTATTCATATCCTTTGACTTGGTCCACATTTTATTGTGTTACAGCCTGAATTCAAAATGGATTAAATATCAAAAAAATTCTCTACCCATCTACACACAATACCCTATAATGACAAAGTAAAACATGTTTTTAGAAACTTTGCAAATGTATTGAAAATCTAATAAAGAAAGAACAAATTTACATAATTATTCACACCCCTGAGTCAATACTTTGTAAGTACAGCTGTGAGGCTTTTTGGGTAAGTCTCTAAGAGCTATGCACACCTGGATTGTACAATATTTGGCGAGTTATTCTTTTTTAAATTCTTCAAGCTCTGTCAAGTTGATTGTTGATCATTGCTAGACAGACATTTTCAAGTCTTACCATAGATTTTAAAGCAGATTTAAGTAAAATTTGTAACTAGGCCACTCAGGAACATTCGATGCGTCTTGGTAAGCAACTCCAGTATAGATTTGGCCTTGTTTTAGGTTATTGTCCTGCTGAAAGGTGAATTTGTCTCCCAGTGTATATTGGCCAGCAGACTGAACCAGGTTATCCTCTAGGATTTTGCCTGTGCTTATAGCTGTATTCCGTTTATTTTTATCCTAAGAATCTCCCTAGTCCTTGCCATTGACAAGCATTACCCATAACATGATGCAGCCACCACCATGCTTAAAAATATGAAGAGTGGTACTCAGTGATGTGTTGTGTAGGATTTGCCCCAAACATAACGCTTTGTATTCAGGACCAAAAGTACATTTCTTCGCCACATTTTTTGCAGTATTTCTTAAGTGCCTTGTTGCAGACAGGATGCATGTTATGGAATATTTGTATTTTATATAGGCTTCCTTCTTTTCACTCTGCCATTTAGGTTAGTGTTGTGGAGTTACCACAATGTTGTTGATCCAACCTCAGTTTTAAAATCACCGTTGGCCTCATGGTGAAAATCCCTGAGCAGTTTCCTTCCTCCCCAGCAACTGAGTTTTGAAGGACGCCTGTATCTTTGTAGTGACTGGGTATATTGATACACCATCCAAATCCTAATTAATAAACCTCCCTGGTCTTTGTGGTTGAATCTGTTCTTGAAATTCACTACTCGATTTAAGGGACTTTAGAGATCATTGTATGTGTGGGGTACAGAGAGGGGGAAGTCGTTCTAAAATAATGTTAACCATATTATTGAACGCGGAATGAGTCCATGCGATTTGTTATGCACATTTCTACTCCTGAGCTAATTTAGTCTTGCCATAGCAAAGGGGTTGAATACTTATTGACTCAAGACATTTCAGCTTTTCATTTTTTATTAATTTCTAAAATGTTCTGCAAACAAAATTCCACTTTTACATTTTGGGGTACTGTGTGTAGATCAGTGACACAAATTCTCAATTTAGTCCATTTTAAATTCAGGCTGTAACACAACAAAATGTGGAAGAACTAAAGGGGTGTGAATACTTTCTGAAGGCACGGTACACATGTCATTATACATTCCAACCATTGTTAAAGAGGAAAGATAAATCCACTGGTGTTTCTCCTGGGTTATTGGATCTGGATTATTGGATCTGGGTTATTGTACATTGTTTTGGCTAGGACTGTAACTGAGATTTCAGAAATGTCTTTTCACATTGTTGCTCCTCCAAAATAAGTATATTGGTTTCCTACTAATATCGGACACCGTTGGCTTGTTTTAAAGACCACACACAGTAGGAAGGGGAATGGGAATCTGTGTGTGTGTGTGTGTGATGAGCCAGTGATTACACCATGCTGTAACGTGTGTGTGTGTGTGTGTGTTTAACTCTCTGAGTGTGAACTCTGCCCACCACAACACTCCTGTTTACCCAGTTCCAGAGTTCTACAGGGTTTTGCAAAGTGACCACAGGTCTAATTGAAACAAGATGTGCTCTGAATACACATCCCTTGAGTAATACCCAGACTCACACACTTTCAGACTCTCGTTGATCACTGTATACTTTAATTATGCCCCAAAGCAGCAGTAAGTAAATAAACCACATTTCTCATAATGCAGTAATAACATGTCATTAACTGGACTTCCCGCTCAGAGAGGTTAATTATGGCGGGGGCTCCCAAACCTTTTCACTCAGGGCCCCCCTTCCAGCATTGGGGAACATCCCACACACCCCTGCGCGCGCACACGCCATGTCTATTTCTATGAGCACAAGAAACAAGTGAAATGACATTTTTACACCAGGCTGACCAGACTGGTATTCCAGTGCCAGTAAATGATTTCAGATGGGATTCTAGACACTGACACATACTCTGTTATGGTGTGTGTTTGTGTGCATGTGCGCGTGCGCATGCATTTGTGTAAATGAGGTGTGAGGAGTGACTGTCTCATTGCACCTCTACAGAGTTAACAAGTTAACATGGGAATATGAGAGAGAGAGGGAGGGGGGGGGGGGGGTGTTGAAATGGGCAGCAGACAGAAACAGACATGGATGTCTGTTGTGTTTATAAATACCATCAGCGGTGTGAACTATGAACATGGAAATAAGGGACTAGATGGCAGTTTGTTCCTCTTGATCTGAATGCAAACGCCAGAGTTGTTCCGATGGCTCAGTTGGTTGGAGCATCGTGCTTCTCGCAAGTTGTGGGTTTGATACTACATTAGCTGTAAGTTGCTTACGATACAAGCGTCTAAATGCCAGCTTGAATAACAAACAGTAATTCTATTTCAGCAGTGAGACGGACATGTCGTCTGTAATAATGTTATGACAAACCATACTTCTCTACGTCTAAATTGCAGCTTGAATAAAGTTTGACATTTTCACATAGAATGAAAACTGCTGGTCACACTGAAACCCTGATGTTAAATGATATGTTTAGGATGTCCTTGACCAGGACTATGGTCAAAGGAACCGCAGTCGACCACGGTCTTTCTATGGTTACTGTGCACGGTCATCCTCACTCCTACTCGCTATTAGTCATCTGAGGTCGCCCCTAACATAAAAGTTTTTTTTATATCACAGCTTTAGAGAATGCTGTGTTTGTGTGTGTTACTGCATAATTACACAACCATAACATACATTGGCCTCTGTACACATTTCAAAAGAGGTTTGGTTCTCTGCGTTGGTTGGTTATGTCCCTTAACCTCTGGTAGTGAAATTAAACCTGATACCGTTTTGGGAAAGAGACCACAATGCCAAGACTCTTAACTAGGCTAACTGGCTAAACTGACCCCTTAATTCTCTCTCTTTCTCTCTCTCTCTCTCTACTGTCTCTCCGCCAGGTCAGGTGACAGGGAACAATAACACCACCTTCATCTCCAGCGGTCAGGTTATGAACTTCAGCGCTGATGTCATTGTCGTCTACGTCAGCCAGACGTCGCTTGGCAATGAGGAGGAAGGGCCAGATGATGCATTCGGAATCCCTGTCCAGGAACAGGCCAATGAGCGAGCTCCGTTGTTCCAAAGTTCTGCCTCCTTCAAAAGTGTCGGTCATTCACCGTCTCCAGGGAACTACATTACCCATAACCCCCCACAGCAGGATGACAACCTGCCAGTTCAGGAAGTGACTGATGAGTTGCCCAGTGACTGATGAAGTGAGACAAGAAAATGGTGGATAGTGTACCATAAAGAGAGGAGTGAAGCTACAGACTTGTTGACACTCCAAAACCTATTGCTACGACCTACTCGAAACAATAGTCCATAGTCTTCCTGGGTAGGTGCTCGGAATTGGAACTGGGCCATAGACTTAGAACTGGAACCTGGAGGACTGTGTTCCTCATCTGGACCTCATGGCTGTCTCAATAGTCTCATGAAGCCTCCTTTACTTCATTGTCTCCTTTCATTCTTACTGATCTAAAAGAGCTGGACAACTGAAATCGGGTCCATGAGTTTGACTGCCTTCTTGTTGTTATCCTTGGTGTTGATTTGTTCTCAGAGCACCACGAGTGCGGTTTGTTGTTAAGAAAAATGCTATGCATTTGTTGAGCTATATACTATACATGTAAATGTGTTTATTTTCAAAAATATTTTTGATGCTGTCTGATGTTGGACTAATGAAGAAATCTTTGGAACGAAAGCCTTATTGTCGTACTACAAAAACCATGGAAGTGGATCAGTGATCCACACTCGTGTGATGAGTAACCTTGTCTGAAAAGACTTGTGTTAGCTTTAACTCAGAGGGCTAACACAGTCTTGTGGACAGCAGGAGACCCGGGATTCATACACCTTAATCAATTGTGTTGACCCAAAGAGAATAAAGACTGTACTATGCAGAAATCACTCCGCCATTTCCTGGTTACTAAAATCGAATAGTTCGCCTAATTTCAGTTTGTGACAAAACAAGCATGTCTAGTGTAGAGAATCATTGTAGCATCGAAATCGCTGGGAAATATACTATATTTACCATGATCAAAAATATTGTATTTTCAGCTGTTTGAAGCTGGTGTAAAAAGATTTAAGTAAAAGACGCAAAAAACGAAACTTAAGAACGGAAAGCATAGAAATAGTGCACATAGAACATATCTACTGCTTCTTTGCTTTGAATGATAATGACCGATCGATAACTCCCGTTTCTATGTGAATTTGGTCGGGTCGCCCAAAAAGTTACATATTGCAGCTTTAAGACTACCTGGTTGAACAACATAGTGTCTCAGAGCCTTTCGTATTATTCAATATTTGAATCAGAGACACATATGTTATGTTTCGTATGGTATATATTCATTTGTGGATGTGTAATACAGTATGTTACGAATTCCAATTTGTTGAGGCTAACGTTAGCTAGGTGGGTAGGAGGCTAACATTAGCTAGCTGGCAAATGTTAGTTATGCTAGGGGTAAAGGTTAGGAGTTAGGTTAAAGGGTTAGGGTTAGCTAAAAAGTGTTAGGGTTAGCTAAAAAGTGTAAGGTTAGGAGAAGGGTTAGCTAACATGCTAAGTAGTTGCAAAGTAGTAAGTAGCTAAAGTTGCTAATTAGCTAAAATTGTCTGTGATGCGATTTGATAATGTTTGCATTATACGCCCACCCATCCCCCCTGTCCTTTACTTTTTGCCTTAAGTAAGCTTCTGTCTTTTGTAACCATACCAAAGTAACATATACTAATGCTAGTGTCTCGGATTTACATTTACTATTTTACGTCTAGTCTATTAGACCAGGCTGTGTTGAAATGAAAACCAGTTCACACAGATAGTCTACCAGCTATTGAATAGCTAACCAATCAAATAAAGCTTTCGAAAGTTGAAAGTGAAAACTTTTACCTTGTCTGTAAATAAACTATAAATATTGATTCAAATTTCAATAAATTACAGAACTGTTTTGATTAAAATCGAGTGTTTTTTTTGTGACAGCAGTCGTACCGTTATTCCATGGTTTACTGTCTGCTATCTGGTAATTACAATGAAGTTATTTATCTTCTCTCTGAACCATAATGACTGTGAAAACAGAGCTAATTACACATGTGGCCGGGCTTCAGTTTCTGTCACTGTCCCAATGCAGACAGACTGACAGTCTTTCATTATCACACAAGATGGCTGGCAGTATAGGGCCAACGTAGCATTGGCCACGTTTAGCTTGCGTAGCATCTAGGATAGGGCTATTTTCTCTAAAACCACATGAGAAGGGCTGGAGATGCTGATTTAGGGCCTGGTTTGGGTGTTTGTGTTTGCGTGTGTGCTCTTAAGAACCAGAGGCCCACCAGGAGAGGAGGGTATTTTCTGTTGTCTGTGAAAACAGGAAGTTATGACTAGCCTGCACATGGTTTACATCAAATACCATCAGCTCAGCTGCTTCTAGAGAACATAAGAATAGAGAATGTGTAGATTTAGAGGGTAATGTATTGGAGAACATTGGCACTAAACTATGATGCCACCTAGTGAAGGATGTATTACATGTATTGAACACAAACAAATACACACACTGCATTTCCTGTAGTGTTCTGGCTTGCTGCTGGTGACACAGGGAAACACGTTTTCACCTGGAAACTACCAGAAACTTCTCAGTCAGAAATGCTGAAACTGGAATATCTTCACCTGCTGTTTAGACAGGCTTGAATTACACCTGAGGTGAAACAGAACCTGTATGGAAGTGTGTGACTCCATTCTTATGTAGGGACCTGAGATTTTACTAACCATACATGTGACATTAGGTTTTCACAGTCCAGTCACATGGTGGCCCACTAATAGGATGAGGCTCCGGCTGGATATCTCTCTTGACTAACTCCTTCCACGTCTCTACTTATCACAGAATACTGTTACTATTCAGATACACATTTTGTAAGAAAGAGTTTCTCTAAGACACAGTAATGAATTAGATACAACTCTCCCCTGATGAAAGAATGGTTTATCTGGGGCCTATCAATAGTCCATTAACAATTTGGAGACATGACACACACACACACACACACACACACACACATATATATGCTTGCATGCACACACACACACACAAGAGTCTCGACACACAGCGTCCTCTAGCACATCCGTTTCTGTGAGTGGACAGAAAGACAGACTGGTTGAAGAGGGGATTTCTGAAGTCTCCCCAGAGGATATCAGTTTTCTATCAGAAACACAGAGATGGAAAAGATCCGGTAAGACCAATCCCTATGATTCTACTGTAAATAGATGTAAAACCAATCCCTATGAGTTTACTGTAAATAGATGTAAAACCAATCCCTATGATTCTGCTGTAAATAGATGTAAGACCAATCCCTATGGTTCTACTGTAAATAGATGTAAGACCAATCCCTATGGTTCTACTGTAAATAGATGTAAGACCAATCCCTGTGATTCTACTGTAAATAGATGTAAGACCAATCCCTGTGATTCTACTGTAAATAGATGCAAGACCAATCCCTATGATTCTGCTGTAAATAGATGTAAGACCAATCCCTATGGTTCTACTGTAAATAGATGTAAGACCAATCCCTGTGATTCTACTGTAAATTGATGTAAGACCAATCCCTGTGATTCTACTGTAAATAGATGCAAGACCAATCCCTATGATTCTACTGTAAATAGATGTAAGACCATCAAAGGGAAAATAACTGCGATTCAACATTTATGCTGTTAATATTAACGCAATGAATTGTGTTGTCCCAGTCAATATCAACAACAAATGTCAAACAGCTTATTTGTTTATCATATTGGCTCTCTCTTTTTCAAGGTCCCTGATCACTAAGCGCTGGTCGTCTGATGTTCGTCTGGATGGGAAGACTGCGATCGTGACGGGAGCTAACACTGGCATTGGCAAGGAGACAGCCATGGACCTGGCCAAGAGAGGTAGACCACACAATCTTAAATTCTCTTCCTCTATATTCTATTGCTTCTCTTGTCTCCCTTATAGTCAATGTAGCCCCCTGCATATATTGTTATTTTACTGCTCCTCTTTAATGACTTGTTACTTTTATCTCTTATTCTTATCCGTATTTTTTAAACTGCACTGTCGGTTAGGAGCTCATAAGTAAGCATTTCACTGTAAAGTCTGTTGTATTCGGTGCATGTGACTAATAAAATTCGATTTGATATTTGCGCCCCCATGGAAATCGAATTAGCATAATACAAACATCCCCATAAAAATCTGTCTGTTTAAGCTAGACGCATGGGCTGCATCTCAATACACCACATCCTCCGATGTCGGCCTTCCGTATCTGCGGTGAAAGGTGGCAGAGCTACAGCTCTGTTTGTCAGACCAGGAGACATACCGAAAATTGGTCTTCTCACGGAAACGTCTGTAGCTTCCAAACTCTATGACTCTTCAATGGAAAGATGAGACTGGCGAACACCGTTTTGCTCTACGACCCCCACAATCGTCACGGGACTGAAGTCGGCCCGACCGATTTGCCAACTGTTTGTACACACTAATATGACCTCTCTATGGAAAGGTGACTTTCAGGGTATATTATTAATGAGAGGTAGGAACCAGTGGGGGTGCATTGCAGTGTATCCTGGGAGTTTTACAGGCTACTGAAGTGTCAGAAATGTGCTAGACATCATGGACAGTATGGTTGTTTGATACTTTTTGAAAGTGTGAAGACAATTCATTAAAAAGGGTTCTCTTTCTCTAGGTGCACGCGTCATCCTGGCCTGCAGGGACATGGAGAAGGCGGAGCTTGCGGTCAGTGTCATCGTCAGGGAAATGGGAGGGGCCAAGGTGGAAGCCAGGAAACTTGACCTCGCTGACACCAAGTCCATCTGTGAATTTGCTGAAAACATCTACAACAGTGGGTTAAAACACACACACACACAACACCATATACTGTAAAACCTATAAAACACCATACTGTCAGGGCTCCGATGCAGAGGTGTTCTGACTCTTTTTGTCCCCCAGCGGAGAAGGTGCTTCACTTCCTGATCAACAATGCAGGTGTGGCCACCTGTCCTTACAGCACCACTGTAGATGGATACGAGATGCAGCTTGGAGTCAACCACCTGGGTACGAGACAGAACGGCTGGTTTATTAACAAGACTGCAAGCAACACTTTTTTCCACACAAAGAATTCTCTTTCTCTCCATTATCATTGATTGATTGCCATTGATTGAAACCTATCCTTATTAACTATTTCCTGTTTCCTTTTTCCAGGTCACTTCTTTCTGACTTTCCTCCTATTGGATCTGCTGAAGCACTCCGCCCCCTCCCGTGTCATCACTGTGTCGTCATCGGCCCACGCCATGGGCAGGATCCACTTTGAGGACCTGAACAGTGAGAAGCAATACCACCCTGTCAAGGCCTACGTCCAGAGCAAACTGGCTAATATACTGTTCACTAGAGAGCTGGCCAAGAGGACCGCGGGTGGGTATGGGTGTGTGTGTTTCCATGCATGTAGCATCCTGTAGAGAATGGATCTAAGCGTACACCAGTGTGAGTGTCTCGTGTCTTAACCACCATCACTCTGTGGTTGAAACAGAGCAAAGAGGCCCTGACTACTTGGACAATGTGTGTGTGTGTGTGTGTGTGTGTGTGTATTAACAGTTCTAGGTGTGACAGCCTATGCAGTGCACCCGGGGGTAGTGAACACTGATCTGATGCGTCACATAAAGCGCCCCCTACAGCTCATATTTAAGAAGTTCAGCTACTTCCTCAAGACGCCAGCAGAAGGAGCCTACACCACTCTGTACTGCATCCTGACCCCTGATTCTGAACTCACCTCTGGGGGTTACTATAGGTCAGTGACCTTTCACCTCTCATCCCTGAACACTAATGTGTACTGTACTTGATTACCCATGAAATAAGGGTGTAAAATAAAATGATTCTTTCTCTCTCTCAGTGGGTGTGCACAGGCAGTGTGTGCCAGGGCTGGTAGTGATGAAGGCACCGCTCTCAAACTCTGGGCTGTTAGCTGTCATCTACTGGGCATCTGCTGGAGATGAACAGACACCCAATATTAATGCTATCTTTACACCAAATTGCTTCTTTCTGTCACATCAAATACTGAGAAAATGTTGCTATCATAAGTCCTATGTCAAATGATAAATGTGAAGAGGCAGACAGACAGGTGATGCATGATGTGGCTGATGGTGAGGGTAGGTGGAAGTGGTACAGATAGGTTATAGAATGTTTACAGTTAGTGTTGCAGTCAGTAAACTATCTGAGACTGACTGGTCAAGGAAAGCTATATGTCAAATATTCAGTTTAACTAAATCATGTAATTCTCTTCTGTTTTTACACCTTTGATTCCTGTGCTTTCTGGAGAAAGTAAAATGCTATCAAATACTGTACCAACATTCTGCCTTTTCTTGTTGGGAGTAATTTAGGCCTTTTGACTATTATTTAGACCAGCAATAGCTTTCTCTTTTTGATTTATTAGAACACGACTAAAAAGGTCTGACAAGCATCACTATAATTGGCCTGTGGGGACATCTAGTGGTCAAAGCTTCAAACCACAAGACGACCTCTTAAAATGAGCGCTCGATCTGCACATTGACGTCGCGTAACAGCAGTAGACGATGACGACGATGAAGCCAAATTTTTTTCTCTTCCAGGAAATTCAATTTATATTATTCTAACTAGGAAATATTTGTAAATGTTTGTTCTCTGACTGGCAAGGTGTGCCATACCTTGTTCAGGGCGAAACGTGTAGTAATGTCAACTGCCATAATCAGCCAATTCGTTTGGTGTCCTTTTATATTCTAGGGAAAAGGAACAAACATTGTGGGCTAGGCCTTTACAAAAACCGAATTGGCTACCGGTAGGTTATCAGAATTGTTAAACTGAACGTATCCGATCAATGAACTAATCACATAAAAGGCAATAACTTCACTGAATCGATGTCGAGCGCCACATTTTCCAAATCGTCCGGTGCGCACTGACCTACATCTCACTCCACTCCTGGGGAAATTGGTCAAAAGAGGACCCCTGAGCAGTCATTAGTTCGAGACAGTAATGCAATATAGTCGTGCTGAGCATATTGTAAGATCTCACAACATCTGGAGAATAAGTTAAAATGTCAAAAGCTATTTTATTAATTCATTAATTTAACCACTGTTCAAACAAACAACCATAACCAGTTCTCGATTAACCACTACTATATTATGGTAATAAAATAAATATTTTCGCAGCACAAAGACGGGCTGGAACGCACCCATAGTGTGACAGATGCCGGGTGGGCGGGCTGCAACGCTGAGGAATGTATTCATTGATACATCCTAGAGTTGAGAGGAAACTTGTATAGACGAACTTGGGGTGTTGAGGAGAAAGATTGGTCACTGGGAAAGGAATGCATTCAATCAGGTAGGTCAATGACTATTTATATTGGGGAACACAAAGATGCTATGGTGGCAGTCATTTTCTCTTTCAGTGTACAGACTATTTTTCTTCAAATAAGAACTGTTATTACTGTTGTAATTATGAAACATTGAACAAATTGTTACCACTTTAGGATATTGACATTAAATTGCTATTAGACTAGTCCAGGGCTCTCCAACCCTGTTAATGGAGCGCTACCGTCCTGTAGGTTCTCACTCCAACCCTGTTAATGGAGCGCTACCGTCCTGTAGGTTCTCACTCCAACCCTGTTAATGGAGCGCTACCGTCCTGTAGGTCCTCACTCCAACCCTGTTAATGGAGCGCTACCGTCCTGTAGGTTCTCACTCCAACCCTGTTAATGGAGCGCTACCGTCCTGTAGGTCCTCACTCCAACCCTGTTAATGGAGCGCTACCGTCCTGTAGGTTCTCACTCCAACCCTGTTAATGGAGCGCTACCGTCCTGTAGGTTCTCACTCCAACCCTGTTAATGGAGCGCTACCGTCCTGTAGGTCCTCACTCCAACCCTGTTAATGGAGCGCTACCGTCCTGTAGGTCCTCACTCCAACCCTGTTAATGGAGCGCTACCGTCCTGTAGGTTCTCACTCCAACCCTGTTAATGGAGCGCTACCGTCCTGTAGGTTCTCACTCCAACCCTGTTAATGGAGCGCTACCGTCCTGTAGGTTCTCACTCCAACCCTGTTAATGGAGCGCTACCGTCCTGTAGGTCCTCACTCCAACCCTGTTAATGGAGCGCTACCGTCCTGTAGGTCCTCACTCCAACCCTGTTAATGGAGCGCTACCGTCCTGTAGGTCCTCACTCCAACCCTGTTAATGGAGCGCTACCGTCCTGTAGGTCCTCACTCCAACCCTGTTAATGGAGCGCTACCGTCCTGTAGGTTCTCACTCCAACCCTGTTAATGGAGCGCTACCGTCCTGTAGGTCCTCACTCCAACCCTGTTAATGGAGCGCTACCGTCCTGTAGGTTCTCACTCCAACCCTGTTAATGGAGCGCTACCGTCCTGTAGGTTCTCACTCCAACCCTGTTAATGGAGCGCTACCGTCCAATTTCAACAGTAGGTAAATGTCAATACTGTAGTACACAGAAAGGATATGCACATTTATTTTTGTAGCAATATGTTACATGTAAACAGAAAATTGACATTTGCATGTCCATTTTAACATATTTCTTACATATATAGTGAACAGAATTTGAACAGAATTTGCCACAAAATGACATCCATGCCAAACCCCCCGCGACAATGAAAACTTGCGGTAGTTCTGTAAAAAAAAAGTACATCCTCACAGTACGTAACACTACAAAAGGCCCCCTCTTCTTGGTGGACATCCTGTCGCTCTTGTTGGTCTGGCCAGAGATTTTCTTCAACATCACATCTGATGGTTTTCCTTGCGATGCACCGGGGGAATCGTCTTGCGTGGCGCAACAATCCCCTGCAATGATCACGTGTGATGTCCTCACAAGCAGCATTCATGGCATCTAACAGAGACATCTGATATTGTACCCGATAGTCATATACTTTCCACCTTCATGCTGAAAAAAACGATCGGATTCAGGAATGGGGAGTATGGTGGAAGAAAAGCCATTGATATCCTTTCATGTGCAGTAAACCATTCCCTAACACTGTTGGTTCGGGGGAAGCTGACATTATCCCACACAATTACATCATTTGGCAAATCTGGTCTAACTAAACCTCTTTGATGTTCTGGTATTAGGTCTCTGTAGAGTGTATTTAGGAAGGACAGGAGAAGTTGGGTGTTATAGGGCCCAATGTGTGGAATATGTGTGCTCACACCATTCTCAGAAATGGCAGCACACATTGGAATATTTCCCCCACATTGGCCTGGTGTGCCAAATGTGGCTCTGCATCCAATGAGATTGTGGCCACATCTCCTGCCTTTGGCCAGATTGAACCCAGCCTCTCCATAAAAACAAGAATGTGGGTCATTTCGTGTCCTTCCAGCTCCGTTATTCTCTGTATAGTAACACAGAAACAAAATATAAAGTTCGTTTTACATAGCCTACTCTAGAATCAGACAGTTTAGTAAAGTGGAAATGTTTTCTTATGGGCATCTACCACTTCAAGAAGTATGTACAGGCATCATTGAAGTACAAAGTACCACGTGCACACCAATGGTTTACCTGGACATACTGGTACCACAGCTCCTACCTGGACATACTGGTACCACAGCTCCTACCTGGACATACTGGTATCACCACTCCTACCTGGACATACTGGTACCACAGCTCCTACCTGGACATACTGGTACCACAGCTCCTACCTGGACATACTGGTACCACAGCTCCTACCTGGACATACTGGTACCACAGCTCCTACCTGGACATACTGGTACCACAGCTCCTACCTGGACATACTGGTACCACAGCTCCTACCTGGACATACTGGTACCACCACTCCTACCTGGACATACTGGTACCACAGCTCCTACCTGGACCACTGGTACCACAGCTCCTACCAGGACATACTGGTACCACAGTTCCTACCTGGACATACTGGTACCACAGCTCCTACCTGGCCATACTGGTACCACAGCTCCTACCTGGACATACTGGTACCGCAGCTCCTACCTGGACATACTGGTACCGCAGCTCCTACCTGGACATACTGGTACCACAGCTCCTACCTGGACATACTGGTACCGCAGCTCCTACCTGGACATACTGGTACCACAGCTCCTACCTGGACATACTGGTACCGCAGCTTCTACCTGGACACACTGGTACCGCAGATCCTACCTGGACATACTGGTACCGCAGCTCCTACCTGGACATACTGGTACCGCAGCTCCTACCTGGACATACTGGTACCGCAGCTCCTACCTGGACATACTGGTACCGCAGCTCCTACCTGGACATACTGGTACCGCAGCTCCTACCTGGACATACTGGTACCTCAGCTCCTACCTGGACATACTGGTACCACAGCTCCTACCTGGACATACTGGTACCACAGCTCCTACCTGGACATACTGGTACCACAGCTCCTACCTGGACATACTGGTACCACAGCTCCTACCTGGACATACTGGTACCTCAGCTCCTACCTGGACATACTGGTACCACAGCTCCTACCTGGACATACTGGTACCACAGCTCCTACCTGGACATACTGGTACCACAGCTCCTACCTGGACATACTGGTACCACAGCTCCTACCTGGACATACTGGTACCACAGCTCCTACCTGGACATACTGGTACCACAGCTCCTACCTGGACATACTGGTACCACCACTCCTACCTGGACATACTGGTACCACAGCTCCTACCTGGACCACTGGTACCACAGCTCCTACCAGGACATACTGGTACCACAGTTCCTACCTGGACATACTGGTACCACAGCTCCTACCTGGCCATACTGGTACCACAGCTCCTACCTGGACATACTGGTACCGCAGCTCCTACCTGGACATACTGGTACCGCAGCTCCTACCTGGACATACTGGTACCGCAGCTCCTACCTGGACATACTGGTACCGCAGCTCCTACCTGGACACACTGGTACCGCAGCTTCTACCTGGACACACTGGTACCGCAGATCCTACCTGGACATACTGGTACCGCAGCTCCTACCTGGACATACTGGTACCGCAGCTCCTACCTGGACATACTGGTACCGCAGCTCCTACCTGGACATACTGGTACCGCAGCTCCTACCTGGACATACTGGTACCTCAGCTCCTACCTGGACATACTGGTACCACAGCTCCTACCTGGACATACTGGTACCACAGCTCCTACCTGGACATACTGGTACCACAGCTCCTACCTGGACATACTGGTACCACAGCTCCTACCTGGACATACTGGTACCACAGCTCCTACCTGGACATACTGGTACCACAGCTCCTACCTGGACATACTGGTACCACAGCTCCTACCTGGACATACTGGTACCACAGCTCCTACCTGGACATACTGGTACCACAGCTCCTACCTGGACAACCTGGTACCTCAGCTCCTACCTGGACATACTGGTACCTCAGCTCCTACCTGGACATACTGGTACCACAGCTCCTACCTGGACATACTGGTACCACAGCTCCTACCTGGACATACTGGTACCACAGCTCCTACCTGGCCATACTGGTACCACAGCTCCTACCTGGCCATACTGGTACCACAGCTCCTACCTGGCCATACTGGTACCACAGCTCCTACCTGGCCATACTGGTACCACAGCTCCTACCTGGACATACTGGTACCACAGCTCCTACCTGGACAACCTGGTACCACAGCTCCTACCAGGACATACTGGTACCTCAGCTCCTACCTGGACATACTGGTACCACAGCTCCTACCTGGACATACTGGTACCACAGCTCCTACCTGGACATACTGGTACCACAGCTCCTACCAGGACATACTGGTACCACAGCTCCTACCAGGACATACTGGTACCACAGCTCCTACCTGGACATACTTGTACCACAGCTCCTACCTGGACATACTGGTACCACAGCTCCTACCTGGACAACCTGGTACCACAGCTCCTACCAGGACATACTGGTACCTCAGCTCCTACCTGGACATACTGGTACCACAGCTCCTACCTGGACAACCTGGTACCACAGCTCCTACCTGGACATACTGGTACCGCAGCTTCTACCTGGACATACTGGTACCACAGCTCCTACCTGGACATACTGGTACCTCAGCTCCTACCTGGACAACCTGGTACCACAGCTCCTACCTGGACATACTGGTACCACAGCTGCTACCTGGACATACTGGTACCACAGCTCCTACCTGGACAACCTGGTACCACAGCTCCTACCAGGACATACTGGTACCTCAGCTCCTTCACTCTGGCACTATTCCTCTCAAATGGCACCTTGTACAGTTGTTTCATAGTCATTTGTTGTTGTTTTAAAAAAAAATCTGTCTATAGTGGAAATGCTGACAATTGATATTTGCAAAGATAGTCATCATTTATGATTGCACTTTGGATCTCTTAGCCTGATGGAATTGTTGGCTATGACCATTTTGCAAATTTTTTGTTCTTGCTGATGGCTGAATACTGCTACTCTGCCACCAGCATGAGGTTGTTGTGCAGTCCAATATATGACATGCAGAATTCACAAATAGATCATGTTACAGATAGTATATTGTATCCAATTCGGGCTGTACTACTGTATATTCCTCATATCTTACAGTACATTGTGATTTTCAGACTTGCATTTACTTTTACAATAGTTGCTGTGTTGTGAATTAAATGCTGTAGCAAAAGTAAAGAACAAGTACATATTTACCTGTTTTCCCTACGGAATGTTTGCACAATTGATGACACTGTGGACATGTTTACATTAGGCTGTACTCTCCAACCAGCCTCTTCCATTGTAAGACCATGGTTTATGACACTGTGGACCTGTTTACATTAGGCTGTACTCTCCGACCAGCCTCTTCCATTGTAAGACCATGGTTTATGACACTGTGGACCTGTTTACATTAGGCTGTACTCTCCGACCAGCCTCTTCCATTGTAAGACCATGGTTTATGACACTGTGGACCTGTTTACATTAGGCTGTACTCTCCGACCAGCCTCTTCCATTGTAAGACCATGGTTTATGACACTGTGGACCTGTTTACATTAGGCTGTACTCTCCGACCAGCCTCTTCCATTGTAAGACCATGGTTTATGACACTGTGGACCTGTTTACATTAGGCTGTACTCTCCAACCAGCCTCTTCCATTGTAAGACCATGGTTTATGACACTGTGGACCTGTTTACATTAGGCTGTACTCTCCGACCAGCCTCTTCCATTGTAAGACCATGGTTTATGACATGGCCCACAATTGTGGCTCTGATTTGATCAGGGACTCTTATTCTTTGCCTTCTACCTCTTCCTCTATTATGTCTTCCCCCTAACACCACCACCACACATTCTTACACACCTTCTTATCTCTCTTCCACCAGCTTGTAGCTGCTGTTCAGGGTAGTGATGTTCCTCCATGTTCTTAAATGGTAGTGATTGTGCTGTGGACAAGCTCCATATATATGCTTCCAAACTTGATTGGTTGATTGGTAAGATTGTCACCTGGCAGGTCATTTGCCAATTTAGCAGACATCACAAACATTCCATGTCATAGATATTTATGGCATATAGATGTGTCTGACTGATTTTGATCATTGAATGGATCATTTTGCATGTAATGGCTCACATGATGAAAGAATGTTGTGAAGAGTGAACAATTTCACTGAGAATCAACTCATCAGTTTTGATCAGCCATGTGCACGTAGTTATTGTGCAAATTGTAGACAATTATGTTTACTTTTTTGCACACAAGTGCCAAAACACGTGCAATTTGCTTAAATTAATAAGAAATTCAAATCTGGTGTGAACAAGAAACTAATTGTTCAGAGATTTGAATTTATTGTTTTGAAATAAAGAATTCTCATTCGAGAATTGAGCCAAAGCGATTGAGAAAAACTGTAAAGTAAATTAAAACAAAAACATATTTCTACTTCATAACACATTTTATTATTGGTTTTTACTAAAACAATCTATTATTTATCCAGGTTTGGTAGCCAATTTACTGAATTCATATTTAATCTAGTCGTATGCTCCATAGAAGATCATAACCTTTTTCACTTATCTACAGTTAATCATAAGCCAAATGATTAACATTTCATAATTTGGTTCAGCTCATTAGCTAGTATTCTTACTAGTAGCTAGTTATTTAACTGTCTTGCTGACATCTAAGTTAAGTTGACATTCTGATTATCTGCTCTGTGTGTGTGTGTGTGTGTGTGTGTGTGTGTCACAGGAGGTTGGTGGAACCTTAATTGGGGAGGACGGGCTTGTGGTAAGGACTGGAGCGGAATCTGTGGAATGGTATCAAACACATGTCTTCCTTTTGTTCCGTTCCGGACATTATTATGAGCCGCCCTCCCCTCAACAGCCTCCACTGGTGTGTGTGTAATATGTGTATTGTATGTTGTTGTGTTATGTTGTAATATTACTACATTTCCTGTCTCTGTAATAAGCTGTCTTACCACATCCTCAAAACGATTTCAACTGTGTTTGTTCAACTGTGTTCAACTGTGTTGATTGACTATGTTGAATGACTGTGTTGTTTGTGTATTTGACTCTCTCTTGCTGTGTGTTTCTGACTCTGTCAGGAACTTCTTCTGTGGCCGCTGGTCATGTGACGTGCGTCTGGACGGTCAGACTGTCATCATCACAGGAGCTAACACTGGAATCGGCAAAGAGACAGCCAGGGACCTGGCCAAGAGAGGTAGAGCACACATACACACGCACAGTTTGTGTTGCTGTCCTTGTGGGAACCAAAGAATTGATTCCCATCCAAAATCCTATTTTTCCTAATCCCTAACCCTAACCTTGAGCCTAAACTTAACCCCAAACCCTATATGTAACCCTAACCCTAAACCTAACCCATAGCCTAAAATAGCATTTTTGTTTTTGTGAGGACCGGCAAAATGTCCCGCCTTGCACGAATTGTCCTTGTTTTACTATCCTTGTGAGGACTTCTGGTACCCAAGGATAGTTAAACAAAAACACACACAAGTCGAAGTCTACACCCTTCGCCAGGGATTGGTACTACTCCTAGTAGGAGTGGGAACTATGGACAGGATTCTTCAATTAAGTATTTGTTGTCCTTCAACGAGAGACAACTAGTTTTCATTCAAATGCTTTCACTTGAGAAATTCTGCACCAAACAGTTTAGTTATATGTAAAATTGTGCGACTAAGACCTCCTTGGCAAAAACTTCCAAATTAATGACAGATTTCTTGATTTATCTTAGATTAATTCTGACTATTTTGAGGAAGGCTATGTTGTTACTATGCTGTCTCGAGGGACAAAACATTTTTTTTTCTAAACCGAGTGTGTAGGCGCCTTTTAGTCTAATGATATTCTCAGTAGCAGTCATTAAAGTTCCAGGAGAGGTGGAGACAGAGAGGGCATTGTCAGAATAGACCGCTAAACATCCGTCCTATGCATGCGATGGAACGCACACACACACACACACACACACGCATGCACACACACACACACACACATGCATGCACACACACAGAGTGAGATGAAAGCTGGTTCTACGTACGTGGTCTGATTTGTTCCGTTGGCTGCACTTGAAAAGCTCTGTGTGGCACCAACTTCCTCTTACAAAACACAACAGTGTGTTTGTGTGTGAGTGCGAATGTGTGTGTGTTTTGCAAGCATCGGGGGTTTGTTAGAAGACGTTATCAGAACGACGTTTCACTCATTCACAACTGAGGTTAGAGCTGGGAATGGAAGATTCATAACTGTCTGTCATTTTATTTCCTAAAGTAGTTTGTTATATGAGGAAATATTGATCATACTTTACGATGTCAAGTAGGCTAGAGGAAATAGATGAAAGAGAGTGGTTATATTGAAATATCAATATAATTATATTACTAATACAATTAGTTTTTATTTTTCTAGACAGGCTGGGCCAAGACAAAGCCTTGCGTGCATCACATTCTATTTCTTGCCTTACTGGAAAACAGTCTTTAACTTAAAGATCTGAAACTAGAATCCTTACCTTCCTCTGTCCGTCAACTCACTTTCATGTAGTTTAAAATGTATATTTTAATTTAACTCAATAAAATTGCTGTGATGGTAAAATAAAATAGAATAACTAAATGTGTTAATTATGTACTATAAACAACAGCTAGATAATAAAAAAAAGTTTGCAATGTCCAATGCAGAACACACTCTCACACACACACACACACACTACTTATCCATGTGGAACAAATAAACGGCGTCAAATAAACGCCGTCAGCATGAAATCACCCTGGATCATCACTATGTGTGCGATTGGCTCAACTCAAACTCTAACTTCCCTCTTAATTGTTTGTTTATCGTTTGTGTTTTAATTATGATTGGTTGCTCTGCCAGGAAATTTGGGAAACAATTTTGATTCCCACATCGGAGCGGAGAGAGGGGAACAAAGGCACTTTGATAGCTTCCAGACGGAGCGCTCCCATGGAATAATGACGGTCTTCTATTCCATAATTACTGGGCCACCACAGCTATTGTGTGTGTGTGTGTGTGTGTGTGTGTGTGTGTGTGTGTGTGTGTGTGTGTGTGTGTGTGTGTGTGTCCTCATAGGCCCTCATAGGCCCTCTCAGCAGGGCCGGGCTCATTAAAATAGGATGAGCAGTCCATTGTTTGCCAAGTGAAGATGAGAAACACAGTTTATACTGTTGCCTGTTTCTTTACTGACAAACACTGTGAAATGAACAGTTGAATATTCTGTAAACTGAGATATTAAGCTTGTGTTTTTAGAGATTTCTATGATATTTAGTTAAACTGTTGAGAACGATCCATCCTATGATGTTCAGGGATTTTAAACACAAATGAACATCTTTCACATTTGTCCTCCCGTGTGCTAGTAACCTTATGACCTACCTCTGTGTAACCTCTGACCTCTTTGAACCCCCTCTCAGGTGCTCGCATCATCATGGCGTGTAGAGACATGGAGAAGGCGGAGGGTGCCAGGAAAGAGATCTCAGAAGATTGTGGAAATGAAAACATTGTCGTTCACAAACTGGATCTGTCTGACATCAAGTCTATCAGAGAGTTCGCTGAGCTGGTTAACAAGGGTAGATAACCTTCAGGGTATAGGAATGGATGGCTGGATAGATCGATAGGTGGAGGGAGGGAAAGCTTTTGCAGTGACAGTTTTTCTGGTGTTTGCAGAGGAGAAGCAAGTGAATATCCTGATCAACAACGCTGGCATCATGATGTGTCCCTACTCTAAGACCAAGGACGGCTTCGAGATGCAGTTCGGAGTCAACCACCTGGGTAAGATAAATAAATCAACTTGTATTCATGTAGCCCCTTTCATAATGCATTTGCCATAAAATGCTGAGGTGTAACCAAAGCTTAAACCCTTCCCCAAAGTAAGTCAAGCCGATAGTGGAACGGGACAATTCCCTGGGCCATAGACGATTCAAGGTTCCACTTGTTATTAAGATATATACAGCTGAAGTTGGAAGTTTACATACACTTAGGTTGGAGTCATTAAAACTCATTTTTAAACCACTCCACAATTTTTTGTTAAAGAACTATAGTTTTGGCAAGTCGGTTAGGACATCTACTGTGTGCATGACACAAGTAATTTTTCCAACAATTGTTTACAGACAGATTATTTCACTTATAATTCACTGTATCACAATTCGAGAGTGTCAGAAGTTTACATACACTAAGTTGACTGTGCCTTTAAACAACTTAGAAAATTCCAGAAAATGATGTCATGGTTTTACAAGCTTCTGATAGGCTAATTGACATAAATTGAGTCAATTGGAGGTGTACCTGTGAATGTATTTCAAGGCCTACCTTCAAACTCAGTGCCTTGACATCATGCGAAAATCTAAAGAAATCAGCCAAGACCACAGAAAAAAAATTGTAGACCTCCACAAGTCTGGTTCATCCTTGGGAGCAATTTCCAAACGCCTGAAGGTACCACGTTCATCTGTACAAACAAAAGTATGCAAGTATAAACACCATTGGACCACGCAGCCGTCATACCGCTCAGGAAGGAGACGCGTTCTGTCAACTAGAGATTAACGTACTTTGGTGCGAAAAGGGCAAATCAAACCCAGAACAACAGCAAAGGACCTTGTGAAGATGCTGGAGGAAACAGTTACAAATGTATCTATATCCACAGTAAAACGAGTCCTATATCGACATAACCTGAAAGGCCGCTTAGCAAGGAAGAAGCCACTGCTCCAAAACCGCCATAAAAAAAGCCAGACTACGGTTTGCAACTGCACATGGGGACAAGTTGTGAGGGTGCTTTGCTGCAGGAGGGACTGGTACACTTCACAAAATATATGGCATCATGAGGAACAAAAATTATGTGGATATATTGAAACAACATTTCAAGACATCAGTCAGGAAGTTAAAGCTTGGTCGCAAATGGGTCTTCCAAATGGACAATGACCCCAAGCATACTTCCAAAGTTGTGGCAAAATGCCTTAAGGACAACAAAGTCAAGGTATTGGAGTGTCCATCACAAAGCCCTGACCTCAATCCTATAGAACATTTGTGGGCAGAACTGAAAAAGTGTGTGCGAGCAAGGAGGCATATAAACCTGACTCAGTTACACCAGCTCTGTCAGGAGGAATGGGCCAAAATTCACCCAATTTATTGTGGGAAGCTTGTGGAAGGCTACCCAAAACATTTGCCCAAGTTAAGCAATTTAAAGGCAATGCTACCAAATACTAATTGAGTGTATGTAAACTTCTGACCCACTGGGAATGTGATGAAAGAAATTAAAGCAGAAATAAATAATTCTCTCTACTATTATTCTGACATTTCACACTCTTTAAATAAAGTGGTGATCCTAACTGACCTAAGACAGGGAACTTTTACTAGGATTAAATGTCTGGAATTGTGAAAAACAGTTTAAATGTATTTGGCTAAGGTGTATTTAAACTTCCGACTTCAACTGTGTATACTAGGCCAACTCGGTGCGTCTGCGTTATCAGATTAGCTAGATTAAATCAGTGCAGGCATGTTCTTAAGCAGGCTAAGATGGTCAATCAGCATATTAGCCCCTATTTCCTTCCTAAATGTAGAACTAATTAGCGGCTGGCTTACGTGGATGTAGTAATTGCTCTCTGTCTTAACCTTAGCTCCGGCAGTAAGGCTATTAGCCAGTCACGGATTAGGGCGGAAATTCAATCTGATTTAGAAAGAAGTGAGTCTGACTTTTGCTGAAGTATAGTTTCTTTTAAAACGGTTAGATTTCTCGCCATACTTCCTGGGTCCGTAAAGATACACACACTGTTGAACTATTCATACTGAAGAGAACATAATTTAAGGACAGTTCATTACCAGTTTTACAGATAACATAAACATTCTAATGCGCACACACACACACACACACACACACACACACACACACTCTGACAACAGGCACATTTGCCAGAAATAACACACACACACAGCTCATTGACCCTTCCCTGACCTGTCCCTAACCCCTGACTTCCTGTAGGTCACTTCCTGTTGACCTACCTGTTGGTGGACCTGATCAAGCGCTCGGCCCCAGCCCGCATCGTTAACGTGTCGTCAGTGGCTCACACCTGGACCAGCATGAGACTGGATGACATCAACAGTGAGAAGAGCTACGACCAGGTCAAGGCCTATGGACAGAGCAAACTGGCCAATGTCCTCTGCACACGTTCACTGGCCAAACGACTGCAGGGTAAGAGCTGCCCTCGACAGCTATGGCCGAACTGGTCTAGAACTGAATGTTTCTTTCAGAGAATGGGAGTTGACTCAAAATATTTCCTCTTCTTCACAATCTCCACAAGATGTTTTATGTAGACACCTCTGTGTGTGTGTGTGTGTGTGTGTGTGTGTGTGTGTGTGTGTGTGTGTGTGTGTATTAATAACAGGATACTGTACTGTCTCAAACATATACATCGTCCTGATAAGATCCTCAAATAGACCATGTCATGTTTCCGCTCCAAAGCACCCTCCGGGAACTCTGAAAAGGACTTTGTTCATTTGGGCCACTGCATGTTAGTTTCTCCAACTTTTAAGACTCTCTCAAACCTTCTGTTAGCTATTCAGAATTAGATGATCTATGGATAATCCTGTCTACCTACAAACCTAAGATTGATGAAATATCTGACCCTGTAACTGGCTAGAAGCAACTTGTTCCTACTAGTCATCATGACATGACTGAGCGTCCAGCTCGTGTGTGTTGTGTGCAGGCACCGGTGTGAGTGTGTTCTCCCTCCACCCGGGCGTGGTCCAGTCAGAACTATGGAGACACCTGAACAGTCGTGTCCAGGTAGCGGTCAAGGTGTTCCGGCCGTTCACTAAGTCCTCTGTCGAGGGAGCTCAGACCTCCATATACTGTGCTGTGGAGCCAGGACTGGAGAAGGAGAGTGGAGGATACTACAGGTACACGCATACTGTTTGATTTTGTGAAAGGGTAACTTACAGTGGTACACAGCGTTAATCAGGTAAGTTATTGTATGTCCGCTCATTGACACTCATTGTGTTTATGTGTGAACAGCGACTGTGCGCCTGCAAGGTGCTCCAGAACAGCTTCTGATGACGACTTGGCCCAGAAACTGTGGGAACTGAGCTGCAAGATGCTGGCCATCACCTGGGAGTGAACACAAGATACTAGGTTGCATTTCAAAGGCCCCCTAGTCCTCATGTAGTGCACTGAATACATTGTGGATATAGTGCACGACGTGGCTTTGGCCAGATTTTTTTTACAGTTATTATATTCTCACTATGTAGATTGCAATATGTAAAGAGCATTACTACTACAGTTGAAGTCAGAAGTTTACATACACTTAGGTTGGAGTCATTAAAACTCATTTTTAAACCAATCCAAAAATGTCTTGTTAACAAACTATAGTTTTGGCAAGTCGGTTAGGACATCTACTTTGTGCATGACACAAGTAATTTTTCCAGCAGTTGTTTACAGCAGTTGTTTACAATTCCAGTGGGTCAGAAGTTTACATTCACTAAGTTGACTGTGCCTTTAAACAGCTTGGAAAATTCCAGAAAGTGTCATGGCTTTACAAGCTTCTGATAGGCTAATTGACATCATTTGAGTCAATTGGAGGTGTACCTGTGAATGTATTTCAAGGCCTACCTTCAAACTCAGTGCCTCTTTGCTTGACATCATAGGAAAATCAAAAGAAGTCAGCCAAGACCTCAGAAAAAATGTGTAGACCTCCACAAGTCTGGTTCATCCTTGGGAGCAATTTCCAAACGCCTGAAGGTACCACATTCATCTGTACAAACAATATTACGCAAGTATAAACACAATGGGACCACGCAACCATCATACCGCTCAGGAAGGAGACGCATTCTATCTCCTAGAGATGAATGTACTTTGGTGCGAAAGGTGCAAATCAATCCCAGAACAACAGCAAAGGACCTTGTGAAGATGCTTGAGGAAACGGGTACAAAAGTATCTATATCCACAGCAAAACGAGTCCTATATCGACATAACCTGAAAGGCCTCTCAGCAAGGAAGAAGCCACTGCTCCAAAACCGTCATAAGAAAGCCAGACTACGGTTTGCAACTGCACAAGGGGACAAAGATCGTAGATTTTGGAGAAATGTCCTCTGGTCTGATGAAACAAAAATGGAACTGTTTGACCATAATGACCATCGTTATGCTTGGAGGAAAAAGGGGGAGGCTTGCAAGCTGAAGAACACCATTCCAACCATGAAGCATGGTGGTGGTGGCAGCATCATGTTGTGGGGGTGCTTTGCTGCAGGAGGGACTGCAAAAATTATGTGGATATATTGAAGCAACATTTCAAGACATCAGTCAGGAAGTTAAAGCTTGGTCGCAAATGGGTCTTCCAAATGGACAATGACCCCAAGCATTCTTCCAAAGTTGTGGCAAAATGCCTTAAGGACAACAGTCAAGGTATTGGAGTGGCTATCACAAAGCCCTGACCTCGATCCTATAGAAAATTTGTGGGCAGAACTGAAAAAGTGTGTGCGAGCAAGGAGGCCTACAAACCTGACTGAGTGACACCAGCTCTGTCAAGAGGAATGGGCCAGAATTCACCCAATTTACTGTGGGAAGCTTGTGGAAGGCTATCTGAAATGTTTGACCCAAGTTAAACAATCTAAAGGCAATGCTACCAAATACTAATTGAGTGTATGTAAACTTCTGACCCACTGGGAATGTGATGAAAGAAATAAAAGCTGAGAGAAATAATTATCTTCTATTATTCTGACATGTCACATTCTTAAAATAAAGTGGTGATCCTAACTGACCTAAGACAGGGAATTTTTACTAGGATTAAATGTCAGGAATTGTGAAAAATGGAGTTTAAATGTTTTTGGCTAAGGTGTATGTAAACATCCGACTGTGTGTGTTACTGTAGTTGTATATGAGTAAACAGACGGAAAAAATTGATTTGTTGAGGACTGAATAAAGACAATGGTTGTGACTCATGTCTCAAATTCTGTTCCCATATAGTGGCCACGTGTCACGCCATAGAGATCCTTATTATTCTCTATGTTTGTTTAGGTCAGGGTGTGACTCGGGTGGGAAAGTCTATGTTTTCTGTTTTGGGGCCAGTGTGGTTCCCAATCAGAGGCAGCTGTCTATTGTGGTCTCTGATTGGGAATCATACTTAGGCAGCCTGTTTTCCACCTGTGTTTGTGGGAGGTTGTTTTCTGTTAAGTAAAGTATCATGAACACTTACCACGCTGCACCTTGGTCCACTTCTCCTTCTAACGACGGGCGTTACTCCACGTTTTGGCCCGAGCCCGGTGTAGACGGATTTGTCCTGTTTCAAAACTCTGAAAATACATCCTTTCTGTTTCTCCCTTTTCAGACATTAAGGCTGCATTTACAATTACTAGCAAAAGAGCTGATCTGATTTGACAAAATACCATTTAGTGGAAAAAAATGATCAGAATTGAGCTGTCTGTGTCAATGCAGCCTAAGGGTTCAAGATCAGCGTTACAGCGCGAATCACCTTTAAAGGCAATTTTTCCGCATTCACAGAAAGCGCATTCACAGTAAACGCTGCATAAGCATGTCGGCTCAATCAGAAATTACCTTTAAATTTCAACTGCGCTACAATGCAGATCTTCTGCGCTACGGATTGAATTGAGCCCTTAGGCTGTGTTTACACAGGCAGCCCAATTCTTTTATTTTGCCCAGTTAGTGGCAAAAGAGCTGATCTGATTGGTCAAAAGACCAATTAGTGAGTAAAAGATCAGAATTGGCCTGCCTGTGTATATGCAGCCTATGTTATATGGTATTGGATTTAATTTTGTAGTACATATTATTAAAGGTATTGTATAAATATGTTGTAGCCTATGGCATTTTATTAGAGGGCATTGTATTATTACAGTAAAAGTATAATAATCTGTTAGAATTATTTGTAACAATGTGATGTACATTTTTGTAATAGCTGAATGCACTCTTGCATTTTGGAAATAATTATTTTCCTATCTTCTATGGCTGCTTTTAGACAGGCAGTTCAATTCTGATATTTTTTTTAACTAATTGGTCTTTTGCCCAATCAAATCAGCTCGGAAAAAGATCTGATGTGACTGGTCAAAAGACCAATTAGTGGAAAAGATATCCGAATTGGGCTGCCTGTGTGAACGCAGCCTATTTCAGAGGGTGGTGTTCTTGCTTGAGATCTGCATGCTGAACACTGTCCAAGTTGTACACACTTATTTCTATGAATGGCATGTGACAGGATAATATTTGTTCTACGAAGCAACTGGAATGACAAACCATATTCAACCACTTAGAAAAAAAGTTGTTTATAGAGAGTGACAGTTGAATTGTAGGCCTACCACATATCAGGCAGGATTAGGCCTGGCTATACGTATGGTGGAATTTGCCTTTGTACACCCGGGCTTGAGTGTTTAACCTTAGCCCGGGATATTAATGAGTGAGTTTGTGGACTGCTCACACACACACACACACATATTTATTTGATCTTATCTCTCAATGTTCATCTCAAAGTGCACCAGATCGATGCATTTCGCTGTTCAAATTAAAATGTTCTTCCGGCGAGAATCCCTACAGACCCACCCAACTAGGGTCCCCCTCTAGCTTTGGGCTAAGGCCCCAATGTCCTCAAATCTTAGAAACACCCCTGAAGGTACTAGACTACTCATTGATCTCACTTACAGAAATCTACAACAGAGTTCACCCACCTCTCACCTGGCTTGGCAAAAGCCTGTGCTGCCTTTACTATAGTAGTAGGCTGATGGGCGTAATACAACAAGAGCTCAACGTCCCGGTCAAACTGATGAGCTGCACTCAGAACAACATTAAGATGAAGATAGAGCAGTCAGAGGGAATCGAACAGGATGATTCTGATGGTTCATGCTGTAGTGAGAACGTATACACACAGACATACTGTACAGACACTGATATTGAAACGTACGTACACTACCGGTCAAAAGTTTTAGAACACCTACTCATTCAAGGGTTTTTCTTTATTATTTACAATTTTCTACATTATAGAACAATAGCAAAGACGTCAAAACTATGAAATAACACATATGGAATCACGTAGTAACCAAAAAAGTGTTAAACAAAACAAAATATATTTTATATTTAAGATTCTTCAAATAGCCACCCTTTGCCTTAATGACAGATTTGCAGACTCTTGGCATTTTATCAACCAGCTTCATGAGATAGTCACCTGGAATGCATTTCAATTAACAGGTGTGCCTTCTTCAAAGTATATTTGTGGAATTTCTTTCCTTAATGTGTTTGAGCCAATCAGCTGTGTTGTGACACGGTAAGGGGGGCATACAGAAAATATCCCTATTTGGTAAAAGACCAAATCCATACTACGGCAAGAACAGCTCAAATAAGTAAAGAGAAACAAAAGTCCACCATTACTTTAAGACATGAATGTCAGTCAATGAGGAAAATGTAAGAACTTTGAAAGTTTCTTCAAGTGCACTTGCAAAAACCATCAAGAGCCATGATGAAACTGGCTGTCACAGGAAAGGAAGACCCAGAGTTACCTCTGCTGCAGAGGATAAGTTCATTAGAGTTACCAGCCTCAGAAATTGCAGCCCAAATAAATGCAGCCCAAATAAAACACATCTCAACAACAACTGTTCAGAGGAGACCAATAAGAAGAAGAGATTTGCTTGGGCCAAGCAACACAAGCAATGGACATTAGACCGGTGGAAATTTGTCCTTTGGTCTGGAGTCCAAATTGGAGTTTGTTGGTTCCAACCGCTGTGTCTTTGTGAGACGCAGTGTGGATAAATGGATTATCTCCGCATGTGTATTTCCCACCGTAAAGCATTGAGGAGGTGGTGTCAGGGGGCTTTGCTGCTGACACTGTCTGTGATTCCTGACTGAGCGTGACCGCAGAGTGAAGGAAAAGCAGCCAACAAGTGCTCAGCATGTGGGAACTCCTGTTGGAAAAGCAATCCAGGTGAAGCTGGTTGAGAGGTTGCCAAGAGTGTGCAAAGCTGTCATTAAGGCAAAGGGTGGCTATTTGCCCTGAGCGCTCGGGAGCAGGATCTCTCTGTACTTTGCTCTGTTCATCTTTCTCTCGATCCTCACTTGTCTCTCAGTCCCTACCGCTGAAAAACATCCCTACAGCATGATACTGCCACCACCATGCTTCAGCTTAGGGATGGTGCCAAGATCCTCCAGACGTGATGCTTGGCATTCAGGCCAAATAATTCAATCTTGGTTTCATGAGACCAGAGAATCTTGTTTCTCATGATCTGAGAGTCTTTAGATGCCTTTTGGCAAACTCAAAACGGGCTGTCATGGCCTTTTACTGAGGAATGGCTTCCATCTGGCCACTCTACTATAAAGGCCTGATTGGTGGAGTGCTGCAGAGATGGTTGTACTACTGGAAGGTTCTCCCATCTCCACATAGGAACTCTAAAGCTCTGTCAGAGTGATCATCGTGTACTTGGTCACCACCCTGACCAAGGCCCTTCTCCCCTGATTGCTCAGTTTGGATGGGCGGCCAGCTCTAGGGAGAGTCTTGGTGGTTCCAAACTTCTTCCATTTAAGAATGATAGAGGCCACTGTGTTCTTGGGGACCTTCAATGCTTCAGACATGTTTTGGTACCCTTCCCCAGATCTGTGCCTCGACACAATCCTGTCTCGGAGCTCTACGGATAATTCCTTTGACTTCATGGTTTGGTTTTTGCTCTGATGTGCACTGTCAACTGTGGGACCTAATATAGACAGGTGTGTGCCTTTCCAGATCATGTCCAATCAATTGAATTTACCACAGGTGGACTCTAATCAAGTTGTAGAAACATCTCAAGGATGATCAATGGAAACAGGATGCACCTCAGCTCAATTTCAAGTCTCATAGCAAATGTTCTGAATACTTATGTAAATAAGGTATTTCTGTTTTTTTTTGTTATAAATTTGCAAAAATGTCTAAAAAAACATTTTCCACTTTGTTGTTATGGGGTATTGTGTGTTGATTGCTGAGGATTTTTAGTAGTCCAGCACATTTCCATGATAACATATTATGAAAATTCGTAACAGCTATTGAAAGTATTAGCATATTTTTATTACAATCAATCTTACAATCAAGGTTTCACGTTCAACCTTTTAGTGTGAAGAACAAAATAAACAAAATAAACCACCTTAATAAGCATGTTTTATAATATGTCAAAATATTTATTTGAAAATACAAAGTTCGTCATCAATATAAACGACAACACTAACATTTGTGAATTTAGAAAACATGAACACTAAAAGGAACAAAGTGTGCGTGTGTGTGATGCTGACTTATGCTACTCAATGCATTTGTTACAAACCACAAGCATGTGACTGTGCTCTTTGCAGACGGGTGTGTTGCACTGAGAACACCAGCAGCTGACTTTTCTATCCTTTGCGCTTGGGAAGAGCTGGCACCTCTTCCTCTTCTGGCCCTGGTTGCTCTGAGTGCTGGTGACATGGCTCTCTTTCATCACCCCACATCTTTCCATTGCCTCAGTTCTTCTGTGGAGATGGGAGAACCTTCCAGAAGGACAACCCTGCAGCGCTCCAACAATCAGGCCTTTATGTTAGAGTGGCCAGACGGAACCCACTCCTCAGTAAAAGGCACATGACAGCCCACTTGGAGTTTGCCAAAAGGCACCTAAAGGACTCTCAGACCATGAGAAACAAGAGTCTGTGGTCTAATGAACCCAAGATTAAACTCTTTAGACGGAATGCCAAGCGTCCCGTCTGGAGGAAAGCTGCTCATCCACTGTGACGCAGTAGCTGGGGATGAACCTTCCTCTACAGTTCGCTAGGAAAAGGTCCCACACATACCGGAAGGCTGCCAGGTGGTCCGTTGCCTCTCTGAACACTTTGGTCCTCTTTTCATCAAGCCTCAGGTAGCGACGGATATCCTCACATCTTCCGACCGACATGGTGGCCTTATACATTGGATTCTGCAGTGGATCCAAAAATAGCTCCCGTGTGGAAACAGTCCACCTTTTCACCATGCCAATAAAGGCCTTTAGTTCCTCTTTGTTGACCTCTCTCCACACTGTCGCAAAAGGGGCACTCCAATAAGACCCCTTTTTACTGGTTTAAACTCTCCTCAGAGGAGTTGTCCTTCTCATCTGTAGAATCATCTTGGACAGCTGGACTACCAAATGCATCCACAACTCCAACTTGACCTAGAGGCACAGTCTGTGTCATCTGAATTGGATACCTCAGATTCTGAGTCAGAGGCACCAATGGCTTCCTTATCCAGCATCTGTAAAACCATTTTGTTTGTATATCTGGCAGCATTCTTATGAGCCTCCTTATGAAACTCCTTTTACTCAATGAGTTAAAAAGGAGAAATGAAAAAGGTGATTAATGAACATTAAAACAAGATATTTAGTAAATATTTTATTAATTACTTTGATTTTATTGTTGTAGCAAAAAGAAAGGTCAGTTTGACGAGTGCAAAGTGGTGAATTCCATAGGAAATACATAAGGGTCATATTTGACTCACACTTGAAAACTTGGGGTAGTGATGCAATTTTTTTTTTTTTTACTTAAAAAAAAAGAAATTACAAAAAAAAAATAGGATGTTAGAACATTACAGACACATTGTTTAATGATTTCCTGGGATATTAGATGATGACATTGGGGGTGTCAGTACAGCAAAAACAACATTAGGCCAGGTCGTTTTGACCAGCATATGGATCCTAGGGTTAATAATGTTAGAATAAAGGCTGTAACGTAACAAAATGTGGAAAAAGTCAAGCGGTCTGAATACTTTCCAAAGGTACTGTATATACAGTTGAAGTTGAAAGTTTACATACACCTTAGCCAATTACATTTAAACTCAGTTTTTCACAATTCCTCACATTTAATCCTAGTAAAAGTTCCCTGTCTTAGGTCAGTTAGGATCACCACTTTATTGTAAGAATGTGAAATGTCAGAATAATAGTAGAGAGAATTATTTATTTCTGCTTTAATTTCTTTCATCACATTCCCAGTGGGTCAGAAGTTTACATACACTCAATTCGTAATTGGTAGCATTGCCTTTAAATTGTTTAACTTGGGTCAAACGTTTTGGGTAGCCTTCCACAAGCTTCCCACAATAAGTTGGGTGAATTTTGGCCCATTCCTCCTGACAGAGCTGGTGTAACTGAGTCAGGTTTATATGCCTCCTTGCTCGCACACACTTTTTCAGTTCTGCCCACAAATTTTCTATGGGATTGAGGTCAGGGCTTTGTGATGGCCACTCCAATACCTTGACTTTGTTGTCCTTAAGGCATTTTGCCACAACTTTGGAAGTATGCTTGGGGTCATTGTCCATTTGGAAGACCCATTGCGACCAAGCTTTAACTTCCTGACTGATGTCTTGAGATGTTGCTTCAATATATCCACAAAATTTTCCTCCTCATGATGCCATCTATTTTGTGAAGTGTACCAGTCCCTCCTGCAGCAAAGCACTCCCAGAACATGATGCTGCCACCCCTGTGCTTCACGGTTGGGATGGTGTTCTTCGGCTTGCAAGCGTCCCCCTTTTTCCTCCAAACATAACGATGGTCATTATGGTCAAACAGTTCCATTTTTGATTCATCATACCATAGGACATTTCTCCAAAAAGTACGATCTTTGTCCCCATGTGCAGTTGCAAACTGTAGTCTGGCTTTTTTTAAGGCGGTTTTGGAGCAGTGGCTTCTTCCTTGCTGAGCGGCCTTTCAGGTTATGTCGATATAGGACTCGTTTTACTGTGGATATAGATACTTTTGTAACTGTTTCCTCCAGCATCTTCACATGGTCCTTTGCTGTTGTTCTGGGATTGATTTGCACTTTTCGAACCAAAGTACTTTCATTTGTAGGAGACAGAACGCGTCTCCTTCCTGAGCGGTATGACGGCTGCGTGATTTCATGGTGTTTATACTTGGCTGACTTCTTTTGATTTTTCCCATGATAGGCCTTGAAATAAATCCACAGGTACACCTCCAATTGACTCAAATGACGTCAACAAGCCTATCAGAAGCTTGTAAAGCCATGACATCATTTTCTGGAATTTTCCAAGCTGTTTAAAGGCATAGTCAACTTAGTGTATGTAAACTTTTGACCCACTGGAATTGTGATACAGTGAATTATAAGTGAAATAATCTGTCTGTAAAAAATAGTTGGAAAAATTACTTGTGTCATGCACAAAGTAGATGTCCTAACCGACTTGCCAAAACAATAGTTTGTTAACAAGAAATTTGTGGAGTGGTTGAAAAACGAGTTTTAATGAATCCAACATAAGTGTTTGTAAACTTCTGACTTCAACTGTATATATATATATATATATATATATATATATATATATATATATATATATATATATATATATATATATATAATTTTTTAAACATATATTTAATCCCTTTATTTTAGCAGGCACACGTTTCCATTAATTGTTTAAAAGGTACCAGTTACCTTCAGACGAGTCCAGTGACACCTGTGGGGTTTGTAGAGCAAATCAGAGAACGTCACCGTGTTCGTGAGAGTCTGTCCATAGAGTGAACATATTAGTTTCTAGACCAAACTGTACAAACATTTGAGACAAGTTAGATTTTTGGGATGCCTGATTGTCCGATAAACAATGCAATGGAAGTAAAATTCCGTTTCTATAATGATTTGTGCATTTCTTATTTTCATAACGCACAGCGTACTACTGGGACAATAGTTGGTCTATAGCCATAATACGCACCAATAAACCGGTCAGTTAACAATAAAATCCACCTTCATTAAATACCTGCATTCTCTTTCTTCATCTTTATCCTCTGCTGGAGTTTAGACTTAGTGATGCTCTGCGCCACTCTCTGTTCCACTACCTTCAGCTCAGTCCTGACCCCTCCACTCTCTGTTCCACTACCTTCAGCTCAGTCCTGACCCCTCCACTCTCTGTTCCACTACCTTCAGCTCAGTCCTGACCCCTCCACTCTCTGTTCCACTACCTTCAGCTCAGTCCTGACCCCTCCACTCTCTCTCTGAGCCCATGGCCCAGACAAACAGAACAGCAACACCAGCAGACCTACAAAACCCCTCATTTTCAAATGACAAGTCTTCACAAATAATGCTGCAAAAATTATGTAAAGAATAAAGTCAAGGATTCTGATCAAGTGAAACATTGCTGTGAGCTAACAAGACAGCATGTCATTTAAATCTGACACTGTAAAAGGCTGTGACAGAACTGAACCTTCCATTCAGTTGAAGAATCTATTTATCTACCTATAAAATAATGTTTCATGTTTCCTTTGAAGTGACTGGAACTCAACCAAGACACACATTGAATAGGAATAAACCAGTCATTAGTGAGCCACTACTCCAATATGTATTTCTTTGTATAATGGCTTAATTAGGACACACACTGTGTTCATGCGTGGGTGTCCTCCGTGTGTGTGTGTGTGTGTGTGTGTGTGTGTGTGTGTGTGTGTGTGTGTGTGTGTGTGTGTGTGTGTGTGTGTGTGTGTGTGTGTGTGTGTGTGTGTGTGTGTATTTGTGCCATGTTTTTTTAAAGTAGAACATTATGTCAGCTGTCATTTTTGCTGTGTTATATTTGACGGATTAAAATCCTACTCCAGTCTCCTTTTCAGCTAATTTATCACCTGATTTACTGAACAAAAGGCACATCTCATTAGGTGGTCCAGGTATCCTCATGACATGGCAAAAGTGGGGGTGGGGTGGGCCTTTCCTCTTGTTCTCTATTGCGCCTCCATTGTTCCTCAAGCAAGGGGGGAGGCCGATGACATCAGAGGGCACCATCAGACCAAATCTTTGAATGGCCTACTCAATTAAGTTTGCACTTGTGTCTAAAAACCACTATTTTGCTCAAAACATATTTTTTTACCCTTAGTCCATTATCAGCCTAAAAAAACGTCATACTTGCACGTAAAAAAAAAAGCAAACGGTAAAACGTCACAGTAGTTGACTTTTTTTCTCAATACATAGCAATCAATGGGAAAGATGAGTGTCACAGGGTTGACGTTTATCTCAGTGTCGCTGGGTTGATGTTTATGTAAATACATTGCACAACCATCACGTCGCTGCAGATTTTACTGTGAAGAGACAATCTCAAGATCATTTGTTTTGTTACTGTCCATATATAGCTTGTTTTTGGTCGCAGGTTCAGGAAAGGCTGAAGAATTGCAACATTTACCTGGAGCTAACTCTGCAAACCCAGCACTGCAGCTCTGCACCCAGCTCTGCAAACCCAGCACTGCAGCTCTGCACCCAGCTCTGCACCCAGCTCTGCAAACCCAGCACTGCAGCTCTGCACCCAGCTCTGCAAACCCAGCACTGCAGCTCTGCACCCAGCTCTGCAAACCCAGCACTGCAGGGTGATTTGAAAAGTCATAATCAATCGATCAATAATATAATAACGCTTTTAGCAAAAATGTTTATCTTTAATTGGCAATCTGTAGAAACTATGAGAATAAAAAGGTTCAGAACTTTTGTGTAACATCACAGCACAGTTAAAAAATATATGGCAAATAGAAATCAAAACTGGATGGTGTTGATAGATGGGAGGGGTTTAGTGGAGCTGAAGGGTGGGACTAAAAACAGCAAGATAACTCATGTAAAATATACTGTGTATGTAAAATGTATGTAGGTTCAGAACTTTTATGAAACAGCACAGTTAAAAATATATGGCAAATAGAACTTCAGAGGTAGATGGGAGGGGTTGATGGTAGCTGAAGGAAGGGATTAAAAACAAACAAAAGATAACTATTGTAAAATACATTGTGTCTGTAAAATGTATATAGTATGTATAAGCTGGAAGTAGAAGCCTAAGTGTGGTTGTCCATTAGTTTACTCCAATTATGGGAGGGGTGGTAGGGTTAGGAAAATAATAATAATAGTAATAATACAATAATAATACATTACAGTCAATAGGAAAAGATAAGTGTCACAGGGTTGACATTTATCTCAATACATTGCAGTCAATGTGAAGAGATAAGCAACTGAATCTTATGTCAATATATTGCAGTCAATGGGAAAAGATGAGTGTCACAGGGTTGATACCTAAGTGAATACATTGCATTCAATGGGGGAAGACTAACATCACAATATGGACGCATAGAGAATGGCATCACAGACATGACACTCGCTCTCCCTCCCTTTCTCTCTTCTTCCCACCTCTCCCTCCCTCTTTCTTTCCGCCCTCCTTCTTTCCCCCTCCTAATTAATTCTCTCTCTCCTCTCTCTCCCACCTCCACATCTCTCTCCATTTTCCCACCTCCGCAGACAGGATATTGATGCATAGATACGCCTCAAGGGTATTGGCACATAAGTCAATATACCGCATTCAAGGCAAAGAAGTTGGTGGTAGAACTGCAATGTGTAAATTGGTGAAAGACTCAGACAGGCAGACAGGCAGAAAGGGATGTGGAAATGAAGTTAGTATTAGGGTTATGGTTAGGGTTAGGATTGAGCCAAGATGTGGAGATGAAGCTAGGGTTAGGGTAGAAGCTGGGTTTAGTGTTAGGCTGGGATGTGGACATGAAGCTAGGTTTAGGGTAGTCCCGTGTGGCTCAGTTGGTAGAGCATGGTGTTTGCAACGCCAGGGTTGTGGGTTCGATTCCCACAGGGGACCAGTACGGAGAAAAAAATGTATGAAATGTGTGTATTCACTACTGTAAGTTGCTCTGGATAAGAGCGTCTGCTAAATGACTAAAATGAAGATGGGTTTAGGGCTAGGCTGGGATGTGGACATGAAGTTAGGGTTAGGGTAGAAGCTGGGTTTAGGGTTAGGCTGAGATGTGGACATGAAGCTAGAGTTAGGGTTTTCTTCCATAGAAAAGCATTACCTACAGCCCTCACATAACCATGTACACAACGAATCGTGAATTTATAGGGATTCCCTGTGCTGAGGTTCAGCTTTCTGTGGCAACTGTCTTCCATCCTCTGTAGGACGGTCAATTCTTAACATAAAGACTTGAAACTCAGGGCATCGTTAAATAGTGTCCCCAGGAGGCCGTACAGTGATATTAAGCTTCCTGCAATTAAAGGAAGTGACTTAATTGGGGGTCGTAGCGACGGTTTCGAAGGGTTTAATCTTCCCAAATATGAGATATTTGTGACTGGGGGACCCGGCCTATAACATTTGAAGTCAATCGACCCAAAAGCATTTTTGACCTCCCTGTCTGTCTGTGTCTGCCTGCCTGTCTGTCTAACTGCCTGTCTGTCTTCCTTTCTGTCTGCCTGTCTGTCGGCCTGTCTGACAGGGGGTCCGTCATGACCCGGCATTATACATTTAAATTCAATCCACTAAAAAGCATTTTTGACCTCCAATGGACACTGAAAAATAGAGGTAGGGTTGTAGAGAATCGAAGGACCATGAATACAATAAGAAAACTTAAGTGTTGGCTTAAGGCTGGTAGCAACCATTACAGAATGTCCGGTCAAAACAAGGATGAGGCGGATGCCCACATTTACACACATCTGACCACTCATGGTTCAGATAACTGAGAATCATGTCCAGTGAGAACTGACATTAACTATGTGCTTCTGAAAGGAAAGAGGAGAAAGAAAACGTAGGCTATAGCACTGCTATTATATGAATGACAAGGCTGTATAAACTAGCACAGGTAAGTATAGAAGAGCAAGGGCTATACACTACAGCAGGCATAAGGCCTAGTCACATGGCAAAAGACTAAACAGCTCCACATAATGACACAGATCGCAAGGCACTTACGTTTAAATGCAAGCACAATTAAACATCAGACATAGAGGGATTCAGTCCACAGGAGGGGAACGTTCAGCAGGAGGGCAAACTGTGGAAGTGCTCATCAGGTGGGGAAAGCACATTTCTGACCACACAGCATGCTGGTGTCATAGACCAACTGAAACTGAAGTCCCGGGAATCAAGGTGGAACAAGATGTGGTGATAAGTATTTGGCGTGACCTTGACCAATAAGACACTAACAAAAGTGGGGGTCCTCTGAATGAGAGACTAAGCTGCCCGACTAGAACTAACCAGAAGGGATGGCTAGAATCAGCTGACTGAAGCTGGCCGTTTTAACAGACACAATGGTCTTCCAGTTCTAGAAACTAAGAGCCTTGTTATGAATTCTTGAATGAATTCTGAAGAGGATATTGGTCACTTTCTTATGCCTAGATATAGGACAGACACTTCAAAACTTTCTTCCTTATGATACATTTTTTTGCCATTCATGAACGTGTTATTCAATGTGTTTCTACGGACTATAGTAGTAAGGCCAAATTCAATATTTTACCAAATACCCAACGGCTTACACTCTTAAGAATGAAGTTAGTGTGAGGGCTCTATTGAATCAGAGCCGCTATAGCCAACAGCCACATAGAGCTGTCAACTACCTCATACCCCAGAACATTGACTCGGTACTGGTAGTCCTTGTATATAGTCCCGTTATTGTTATTTATTGTGTTACTCTTTTATATTTCATTTTCAAATTGCCTTACTTTTGAACTTTGCATTGTTGGAAAGGGCTTGTAAGTAAGCATTTCAGAGTTACACGTTGTATTCTGTGCATGTGACAAATAAAAAGTACATATTTTTTTTGTATTTGAAGTGGCTCTTAGAATTGTACCTGAAGCGGACATTGGCTGTATAGAGTCGCATTTAAAATCCCATGCAGCCTTGTTTAAAAAGTTTGAACACTGGAATGTGAGATGTAACCTACATCTTGATTAGGCTGATAAAAATCCTAATTATTTTGTTTAAGGATTGTCAATTTAAAACATTATTTCTATATAACATACATTTTCTCATTCTGAACTTCTAACGAGAGTGGGACGATGTGGCTTCGTGACAATGAAGCAGCTGCTCACAGATTTGATGGCTCTGACAGCACCGAAACATCAGAGCTGGGGGTGTCGGCTATCGCCGGGTTAACGCTTTATCTGATTGAATCTAGGCCTAACTCATGAGCACCAAATATGATGTATAGTTCCCCTCCTCATGTGGGTGTAACAAGCCGACTGTAGCATCCTAATGACTGAAAGATGTGGTAAAAAAATGTATACGCTTGTAGAAGGAGTAATCATTATTACTTGTTCTGAGTGGTTGTAGTTCATAATGTTATCGTCACTCATGGCAAAAGATCAATAACACAAAAGAAAATCTGTCTGTTTTTTATAATGCTTATTTATTGATCAGAGAGGAACATTTGGGGGGGGGGGGGGTTAACCCTAGAACTGTGTACATCAGAAAGTGTTAATCAGAACATTATGATATGTAATCTTAAAAGAGCATGAAGCCACTGAAGATGTTAAGTTTATTATCAGTATGATCAGAGAGTTCATGCTTTGAGGGGAGAATCATGTAGATCTGATCCACATCCGTCAGCTCTAGAACCACTCCATTAGACACAGACACCGAAACTCCAACAACATTGTTTACATAATTGCACAGAACTCTTGCTCTCTCTTTGGAAAGGGTTCTACATGGAACCCCAAAGGGTCCTACCTGGAACCAAATCCTATGGGGATAGCCAAAGAATAGAAAGAAAAGTGCTAAGAGTGTACTATCTATTCAGGACAATATCAAGTTATTATTGTTAGCATACATAACTGTATTGACGACGATCAATTATTATTAGCATTTTTTTAAATAATTGAACTAGGCAAATCAGTTAAGAACAAATTCACCGGCCAAACCCGGACAACGCTGGGCCAATTGTGCGCCACCCTATAGGACTCCCAATCACAGCTGGTTGTAATACAGCCTGGATTCGAACCAGGATGTCTATAGTGATGCCTCTAGCGCTGAGATGCATTGCCTTAGACTGCTGCGCCCCTCAGGAGCCCTATGTAATCTCACTATGTATTGTGATCTATTAAAAACTAAAATGTCTATTAAAATAGGAAATAAGCCTATCATCATACAATGAATGGTTTTTGTGAGGTTATTCAGCTTCTCAGTCTTCCCCTCAATGGCACTCACTTTGGCCTCCATGGCTGTGGTCCAAGATAAAAATCTGTCAACTTTAAAAGGTGCTCTACATCGGTCTTGAATTCCAAATCAAATCATTTCTGGGTGACAAAGTCACCCATAATAATTACATTACCTTTATTCTCTTTCTTCAGTTCATTCATCTTGCACCTTTGCTGCAGTTCAGGCTTAGTGACACTCTGTCACACCACTGTGTCTCTCAGCACTTTCAGCTCAGTTCTGACCCCTCCACTCTCTCCCTGAGCCCATGCCCCAGACAGACAGAACAGCAACACCAGCAGAGCTACTGCACCTCTCATTCTCAAACGTCACGTTCTCACAAATAATGTAGTCTACTCTGTTGTCTGATGTCAAATCTGAAAATAGAGTCAAGGATTCTGATCAAGTGAAACATTGCTGTGAGCTAACAAGACAGCAGGTCCTTAAAATCTGACACTGTAAAAGGCTGTGACAGAACTGAACCTTCCATTCAGTGTCTCTTTATCTACCTATAATACAATGTGTAACATTTCCTTTGAAGTGACTGGAACTCAACCAAGACACACATTGAATAGGAATAAACCAGTCATTAGTGAGCCACTACTCCAATATGCCAGCTGTTAGTTCTGTTGTATTATGCATCTCACACACAAAAACTCATTACTACGCCCATGTGTCAGCTGTTATTTCTGTTGTGTAATGGGTATATTATGGGTCAGCTGTTATTTCTGTTGTGTAATGGGTATATTATGGGTCAGCTGTTATTTCTGTTGTGTAATGGGTATATTATGGGTCAGCTGTTATTTCTGTTGTGTAATGGGTATATTATGGGTCAGCTGTTATTTTTGATGTGTAATGGGTATATTATGGGTCAGCTGTTATTTCTGTTGTGTAATGGGTATATTATGGGTCAGCTGTTATTTCTGTTGTGTAATGGGTATATTATGGGTCAGCTGTTATTTCTGTTGTGTAATGGGTATATTATGGGTCAGCTGTTATTTCTGTTGTGTAATGGGTATATTATGGGTCAGCTGTTATTTCTGTTGTGTAATGGGTATATTATGGGTCAGCTGTTATTTCTGTTGTGTAATGGGTATATTATGGGTCAGCTGTTATTTCTGTTGTGTAATGGGTATATTATGGGTCAGCTGTTATTTCTGTTGTGTAATGGGTATGTTATGGGTCAGCTGTTATTTCTGTTGTGTAATGGGTATATTATGGGTCAGCTGTTGTTTTATGGGTAGAAAGTCAAGTACATATGGTGCCATGATATCTGATGGAGTCTTTACTACAACTATTTAACAATTATATGACAGGCAAAGGAGCACTCACTGTCACAGATGACTGATGAATTGATGATTGCAGCCTTTTATGTATTCGTTCAAAACAACTGACTTTACTTTCTCTCACTTAGAAAGTTTTTACTCTCTCACACGCACGCATGCACACACGCATGATAGCGTGATGATAGTGGAGTGAACAGGCAGTGGCTCGGGTAGTCCTTGATTATCTTTTGGCCTTCCTGTGACATTGGGTGCTGTAGGTGTCCTGGAGGAAAGGTAGTTTGCCCCCGGTGATGCGTTGTACAGACCGCACTACCCTCTGGAGAGCCTTGCGGTTGAGGTCCAGTGCAGTTGCCGTACCAGGCGGTGATACAGCCCGACAGGATGCTCTCGATTGTGCATCTGTAAAAGTTTGTGAGGGTTTTGGGTGACAAGCTAAATTTCTTCAGCCTCCTGAGGCTGTCTGTGTGGGTGGACCATTTCAGTTTGTCCGTGATGTGTACGCCGAGGAACTTAAAACTTTCCACCTTCTCCACTACTGTCCCGTCGATATAGATAGGGGGGTGCTCCCTCTGCTGTTTCTTGAAGTCCATGAGCATCTCCTTTGTTTTGTTGTCGTTGAGTGAGAGGTTGTTTTCCTGACACCACACTCTGAGGGCCCTCACATCCTACCTGTAGACTGTCTCGTCGTTGTTGGTAATCAAGCCTACCACTGTAGTGTTGTCTGCAAACTTGACGATTGAGTTGGAGGCGTGCATGGCCACGCAGTCATGGGTGAACAGGGAGTACAGGAGAGGGCTGAGAACGCACCCTGTTGAGGATCAGAGGGGTGGAGATGTTTCCTACCTTCACCACCTCGGGACGGCCCGTCAGAAAGTCCAGGACCCAGTTGCACAGGGCAGGGTCGAGACCCAGGGTCTCAAGCTTAATGATGAGTTTGGAGGGTACTATGGTGTTGAATGCTGAGCTGTAGTCAATGAACAGCATTCTTACATAGGTATTCCTCTTGTCCAGATGGGATAGGGCATTGTGCAGTGTGATGGCGTTTGCATTGTCTGTAGACCTATTGGGGCTGTAAGAAAATTGGAGTGGGTCTAAGATATCAGGTAGGATGGAGGTGATATGATCCTTGACTAGTCTCTCAAAACACTTCATGATGACAGAAGTGCTACGGGGCGAAAGAAATTTAGTTCAGTCACCTTGGCTTTCTTGGGAACAGGAACAATAGTGGCCATCTTGAAGCATGTGGGGACAGCAGACTGGGATCGGGATTGATTGAATATGTCCGTAAACACACCAGCCAGCTGGTCTGTGCATGCTCTGATGGGATGCCGTCTGGGCCGGCAGTCTTGCGAGGATGAACACATTTAAATGTTTTACTCACATCGGCCACGAAGAAGGAGAGCCCACAGTCTTTGGTAGCGGGCAGTGTCGGTGGCACTGTATTGTCCTCAAAGCGCACAAAGAAGTTGTTTAATTTGTCTGGAAGCGAGACGTCGGTGTTTGCGACATGGCTGGTTTTCCCTTTGTAATCCGTGATTGTCTGTAGACCCTGCCACATACGTCTCATGTCTGAGTCGTTGAATTGCGACTCAACTTTGTCTCTATACCGACACTTTGCTTGTTTGATTGCCTTGGAGGGAATAACTACACTGTTTGTATTCGGTCATGTTTCCAGTCTCCTTGCCATGATTAAATGCGGTGGTTCGCGCTTTCAGTTTTGCGGGAATGCTGCCATCAATCCACGGTTTCTGGTTAGGGGAGGTTTTAAGTCACAGTGGGTACAACATATCCAATGCACTTCCTAATAAACTCACTCACCGAGTCAGCGTATACGTCAATGTTATTGTCTGAGGCAACCCGGAACATATCCCAGTCCTGTAACGTCTGCTTCCAACTCACACTCTCAAACAAGTAGATCCCCTGAACGCAGCTCACTCTCCAGATCCCAATCGCCTGAATTCTGGTCACCTGTATGTCATTTTCACACTATTTAGTTCAGTTCTTTGCACCCCATCATTGTGAGGTATTGTTTGTTTTGTGACACACTTCTATTCGGAGCTCTGTTTTTCCCGTAATTTAATCCTCCTGTTTATGATAGTTTTTGCCTACCTCACTAACGACGCCTTTTACCTATTCTCTTCCTGTACTTTAGCCTATCGGATTTCCTGTTTTCAACCCATTTCCTGATCTCCCAGATAACGTTACTAGCCATTTCCCTGCCTGTGCTGTTGCCTTTTTGGGATCCTTGTGTATGACCTTCTGCCTGGCCCTGGACCCAGCTACCTGCCTCCTCCTCTGGTCCTTTAATAATAAACACCTGCTGCACTTGAAACCAGCTCTCTGTCTCCCATCATGTTCATTACAAGTCCACGTGATCGAATCAGTCTTGAAGCGTGGAATCCGATTGGTCAGACCAGCATTGGATAGACCTAAGCACGGACGCTTCCTGTTTTAGTTTCTGCCTGTAGCAGGGGAGTAACAAGATGGAGTCATGGTCAGATTTGCCGAAGGAGAACGGGGGAGGGCCTTGTATGCGTCGCGGAACAAAACACTGGACCACTGCTACTTGAAGAGAATTCTCTTGGGAGATAAAGAGGTCAGCATTTTATTGTAAGGAATTGTAGGTCAGGTGAACAAAAGGACTTGAGTTCCTGTATGTTGTTATGATTACACCACGAGTCATTAATCATGAGGCATAAACCCCCACCCTTCTTCTTACCAGAAAGATGTTTGTTTCTGTCGGCTTGACGCATGAAGAAACCCGGTGGCTGTTCCGACTCTGACAACATATCCCAAGTGAACCACGTTTCTGTGAAACAGAGAATGTTACAATCTCTCTGGAAGGCAACTCATGCCCTAATTTCGTACACCTTGTTGTCTAGAGACTGGACATTGGTGAGTAATATGCTCTGAAGCGGTGGATGGTGTGCTCGCCTTCTTAGTCTGACCAGGAGGCCGCTCCGTCTGACGACAACGTAGATTTTCTGGGCTAACAATATAAAAAATAATACATAAAACTAATAATCCGACTTCTCTATGTGGTCGTCTACTGAGCTCCACAGTAGATGCATCATAATACCCATAAAACCTAGCGGTCAAACACAGAAATGGTTCCAATAGTTTTTTCAATATTCATTTGATCCATTGTGGATTTTAGAAACACTTCAAAATGTGGGTTGTGTTTCGTGTAGGCTTATCCTGGGGTGACGTTTTGATAACCGTGTACATTTCTCTCGGAAAAGGTGACTTTTATTAATATATTCGGCTCCATTTACTCTCAGTTTCGAAAATGCTAATTAGCATCAAAATAGACATCATGTAAGACTACATTTGTACATTTTAGGAGATGCTGTTATCCAGAGCGACTCACAGTAGTGAGTGCATGCATTTTCATACTTTTTTTCTCTCATACTGGTCTCCCATGGGAATCAAACCCACAACCCTGGCATTGCAAGCACCATGCTCCACCAACTGAGATACAGTTGAAGTCAGAAGATTTTTCAACCACTCCACAAATTTCTTGTTAACAAACTATAGTTTTGGCAAGTCGGTTAGGACATCTACGTTGTGCATGACACAAGTAATTTTTCCAACAATTGTTTACAGACAGATTATTTCACTTATAATTCACTGTATCACAATTCCAGTGGGTCAGAAGTTTACGTACACTAAGTTGACTGTGCCTTTAAACAGCTTGGAAAATTCCAGAAAATGATGTTATGGCTTTAGAAACTTCTGATAGGCTAATTGACATAATTTGAGTCAATTGGAGGTGTACCTGTGGATGTATTTCAAGGCCTACCTTCAAACTCAGTGCCTCTTTGCTTGACATCATGGGAAAATCAAAAGAAATCAGCCAAGACCTCAGAAAACAATTGTAGAGCTCCACAAGCCTGGTTCCTCCTTGGGAGCAATTTCCACATGCCTGAAGGTACCACGTTCATCTGTACAAACGACAGTACGCAAGTATAAACACCATGGGACCACGCAGCCGTCATACCGCTCAGGAAGAAGACGCGTTCTGTCTTCAAGAGATGAATGTACTTTGGTGAAGACCTTGTGAAGATGCTGGAGGAAACAGGTACAAAAGTATCTATATCCACAGTAAAATGAGTCCCTATATCGACATAACCTGAAAGGCCGCTCAGCAAGGAAGAAGCCACTGCTCCAAAACTGCCATAAAAAAAGCCAGACTACGGTTTGCAACTGGACATGGGGACAAAGATCATACTTTTTGAAGAAATGTCCTCTGGTCTGATGAAACAAAAATAGAACTCTTTGGCCATAATGACAATCGTTATGTTTGGAGGAAAAAAACAGGGGTGGCAGCATCATGTTGTGGGGGTGCTTTGCTGCAGGAGGGACTAGTGCACTTCACAAAATAGATGGAATCATGAAGGAAAATTATGTGGATCTATTGAAGCAACATCTCAAGACATCAGTCAGGAAGTTAAAGCTTGGTCACAAATGGGTCTTCCAAATGGACAATGACCCCAAGCATACTTCCAAAGCTGTGGCAAAATGCCTTAAGGACAACAAAGTCAAGGTATTGGAGTGGCCATTACAAAGCCCTGACCTCAATCCTATAGAAAATCTGTGGGCAGTAGTGAAAAAGCGTGTGCGAACAAGGAGGCATACATACCCGACTCAGTTACACCAGCTCTGTCAGGAGGAACAGGCCAAGATGCACCCAACTTATTGTGGGAGGCTATCTGAAACGTTTGACCCAAGTTAAACAATTTAAAGGCAATGCTACCAAATACTAATTGAGTGTATAAACTTCTGACCCACTGGGAATGTGATGAAAGAAATAAAAGCTGAAATAAATCATTCTCTCTACTATTATTCTGACATTTCACATTCTTAAAATAAAGTGGTGATCCTAACTGACCTAAGACAGGGAATTTTTACTAGGATTAAATGTCAGGAATTGTGAAAAAAATTAGTTTAAATGCATTTGGCTAAGGTGTATGTAAACTTCCGACTTCAACTGTACATGGGACTACTACAAATCCTTGCAAGCTCCTGCATGTCATCTCTAGCTAACACCTTTGCTGCCAGCTAGCTAGCTATTAGCTACGTTGATCCAAAATAAATATTGAAAATTTTAATTTACTGTTCCATATTTTATTTAACTAATATATGTCTTATGTTTTATTTATGTTTGGTATTGTGTCTTCTACAGAATACTATCCTAGTAGCAGTCAGACATTTATAATATGCCATGAATACTAGGCAATTATTTTGCAAAGAAGCTACCGTTCAAAGGTTTGGGGTCACTTAGAAATGTCCTTGTTTTTGAAAGAAAAGCACATTTTTGGTCCATTAAAAACCCCAATTGATCTGAAATACAGTGTCGACATTGTTAATGTTGTAAATTACTATTGTAGCTGGAAACGGCTGATTTTGAATGGGATATCTACATAGGCGTACATAGACCCATGATCAGCAACCGTCACTCGTGTGTTCCAATGGCACGTTGTGTTAGCTAATCCAAGTTGATCATTTTAAAAGGCTAATTGATCATTAGAAAACCGTAAGGTAGGTTTTACATAAAATTCTAGGTCAACTCCAGCAGAATGAGAAACACACTTAACAGACTCAAAACAAGGAGTAAGCAGCACATTTACCACTGCTTTCCCTCTGAACCCCATAATAAGCAGGATGACAGCATTACACAGGTGAAAAAAAGGTAGCAAAAACAGTACAAGAACACCTAGCCCTAGTTTCGCCATATAAGTGAGCTAGCTAGTTAACTAGCAAGCTAGACTGTTGGTTTATAAAGGCCAAAGAAAGCTAAACATGTTTGCATTTAAATGACTAGACAAATATACAGCTAATGTAGCTATCTAGAGAGGCTAATGTCAAATATTTTTTATAACTAAACCAAGATAGACCACAGCCTGTTTTTTCCAATGGGAACAAATGAGTCATAGCGGGAAGAACAAGCAAGGAGGTGGGCAGAGCCAAGCACATACTATTGAGATCGTATTGGCGCGTTCTAGCATATTTCCTTTAGAGAACGCTTCCTCTGTGAAGTGTGCATGTGGCAATAACTCAATTCACCTTCGCACTCCTAAACAACTCGATTTTTAAAACCTTTTGCAAAGGGTAAAGTCTACAAAACTTAGTCCACTTTGTTCAAAACATATTCTAGTTTTGGGAACAGAAAACTCTATTGAGATCAAATGTTTCATTGATGTCGGCTAAAATCGGCTAAAATCCATCTTGTTCCATCTTCTCCCACTGCCTGACATATTTGGTAGCGAGTGGAAACACCAAGCGGACACTTCACATTTATACATCTGGTGAGATGTCTCATTGTTCTATTTGTACTAATGTTGCTAATTAGCTAACCATGTGCTACCTAGCTAGCTATTTGCAATTGAAAACTCATCCAGATCATCTTGGCCCTGTAGTGATGTGAAGCTTCAGACAGGCATTTGTAGTTATGCATGATAGCCACATTAGCAGCTAATTAGGGTAAGCCTACACGAAACACAACCTTTATTTGATCTATAATGCATAAAATGAATAGTGGAAAAACGATTGGAATCATTTCCATGTTTCACCGTAGGTTTTATGGGTATTATGACTCATACTGTGGGGCTCAATAGACGTGTGCACAACCATCGGGCAAAACAGATGAGGTTAGCTTAGATTGTTGACAACATAACATGTACGCTATATTTCGTCTCCAATGTTTATTGAACATAAATACATTTGCACACTAACCACTTGTTGTCTCTCAAATACATCTTTACAGTTGTTGTTTATCTAGCAGGTGTATTTTTTGCAATATTAGCATTGACATGAAATCAGTCAAAACAAGACATGGTATCAATAACAAGCTGAAACGTGCCACTTATGATTACCCACATGGACATTTCTTGTCACTCTTGCTAGCAATCTGGCCATGTAGAATCACAACAGGCTGACCAATCCCATGTTTACCTGCTAGTCGGAACTAAGAAACTCAGAAAATGTCAGATTTGCTAACTTGTTGAAAGCAGTACGTGTATACCGTAACTACAACCAGTTAGCAAGTCGGACATTTCTGAGTTTCCTAGTTCTGACTAGCACGTGAAATTCTGCCCCATGGAAGCGCACACATCGTTTTTTTGATATTGTCAGCCAACCCATCTATTGAAATTGTCTAAACTGGGCCAGGCGTCAATTAAACTGGGGCGGCAGGGTAGCCTAGTGGTTAGAGTGTTGGACTAGCAGTTGCAAGTTCAAATCCCCGAGCTGACAAGGTACAAATCTGTTGTTCTGCCCCTGAACAAGGCAGTTAACCCACTGTTCCTAGGCTGTCATTGAAAACAAGAATTTGTTCTTAACTGACCTGCCTAGTAAAATAAATAAAAACTGCAGTACTGAAGCAAGAAACCATGTAAGAATACTAGTGATAGGGAAACTAAGCTCCTTGAAGGGGGTCCTTTATTGAGGCAAAGTGTCTCCAGATGACATAAGATGGTGGATAGCCTGTCAGTGCTACTAAACTTTGAGGATCTGGTACTGCCAGGAAAATTTAGGATTGGGTATATATATGAGTTACTATGTTCAAGCTTATGTTCCAAAACTATTGCGCTGCTATAACTATCAAAGGTTTGGGTGTGTAAAGGCAAAAGGAGATGTGAAGTCTGGGGAAGAACATGCATAGGGGGAATGTGAAGATAGGGTCCAGTTAAAGTGCTGTAAATGTGGGAGGGGGCATATGGGGGTTGTGCAGTGATGAAAAGACAGGTGTAAGTGCAGCAGGTGAGGAGTGAGCGTAAAATCTCATATGCAGAAACAGTGAAGGTAGTTCACACAGAAACAAGCAGGGCACCTAGAAGATCAGGTATTCCAGGGTAGGTCAGGATGCAGGTTGGGTGTGATGTGGGGAGACCACAAGACTGGTAGTAAACATGAGGAAGGTTGTTACATTTGTGACAGCAGCAATCAATTGAACAGAAACATTACAATCAAAGACTAAGGACTGACAGGGGAAAATGTACAGGACGACCTCAATAAGACTGAGAATCAGTCCAACCAGGAATCATGTATTGGTTCATTTTCATAATGGTGTTAATCCTCTAATGGAATGCCAGATGTTTGATGGATAATGGGCAAGAGTTCAACAAGTTTCTTGAGGAGTTACCAGCCAGACCTGATGTGATACGTCTTCAGGAGACATGGGTTAAACCAACTCTAGATTTTATGTTGCAGTCCGTAGAGATAGGGTGGCAGGGGGTGCTACCTTTATAAAGCGGTGGATCTTATAGAGGAATGTGGGAGAGGGAGTTGAACAGGAGCATGTAGTGCGGTTGGTTGAGAGGGGGAAATCTGGTAATAATGAACTTTTACGACCTGTGTAAGAGACTAGAGTTGATGGCCATTGGGAGTGTAGAAGGTCAAGATAGGAGATGGGTAATGTGGTGTGGGGATTTTAATGCTCATAGTACACTCTGGGGAGGGTTACAGACTGATGTAAATGGACAAGTGTTGGAGGAAATATTGGATGAGAAAAGGGCTTGTGAGTCTTAATAACGGCTGGGGAACCAGGATTGACCCAGTTACTGGAAATTAATCTGCTCTGGATCTTACTCTGATCTCAAGTTCAATGGCAGGTAGTTGGGAGGTTTGGGAGAAATCTACAGGGGGTAGTGATCACTATCCTATCATGTGTGCTGTAGGGTTGAGGGTGGAGAGATGGGTTGAAGAGATGGATGTTTGGGAAAGCGGAGTATGTTCCAGGAGTTGACTGAACAGGAGCTGTCTCAGGTTGATCTCAGTTCAGATATAGAGAGAGTGAGTGATGGAGCAAGAGGAGCAATAGTAGGGGCTGCAAGGCAGGTGATTCCTACAGTATGGGTACAAGGGGGAGAAGGAGCAAGGCAGGTGATTCCTACAGTATGGGTACAAGGGGGAGAAGGAGCAAGGCAGGTGATTCCTACAGTATGGGTACAAGGGGGAGAAGGAGCAAGGCAGGTGATTCCTACAGTATGGGTACAAGGGGGAGAAGGAGCAAGGCAGGTGATTCCTATGGGTACAGGGCAGGGATCATCAACTAGATTCAATCGTGGGCCGTTTTTTTTCTTGAGCGGATGGTCAGGGGACCGAAACATAATTAAAATGAATATGTAGACTAAAAATGTACCGCAAGAAGACAAACAGATATATTTGACTAAAGCATAATAATTTCAAACCTTGCTTACATTTGTATATGATCACACACAGTATTTGTAGCTATTATGTGTCGGAATACTTTGGAAAAGATTTCCACAGTTAAAATCAATTGGAGCTGATTTGCTGATGTTTTTACAGTCTTTTATGTCCAACAATTTTGTTCTTCTTAGAAAAAGTGGGGGGCCAAATATAATCAAATGCGGGCCAAATTCATCCCATGGGCCACCAGTTGGGGAACCCTGGTATAGGGGGATAAGGAGTAATGCAGTTCTCTGGTCGACTGAAGAGTGTAGAGAACCAGTGAAGTGTAGGAACAGGGCTTTCAGAATGGTGAAAAGGTCCCATAATTACCAGCGCCTGACACAGTATAAACAAGCACAAGCAGTAGTAAGAAGGACCATTAGGTCAGCTAAGACCCGGTACTGTTCTGTGGAAACAGACCAGGCCACTCCTGTGGGAGAGGTATGGGGGATGATTAAGAGGATGAGTGGGGTCAGACAAGATAGGATCTCCCTGTGCTGAAAAGTGGCGTGACTGTGAGAGATATGGAGAAGGCAGATAAGTTAGCCCAGGCATTTGTGAAGGTGCACAGCTCAAATAATGTGACAGAAGAGTGTCAGAAGAGAACATCCGGGGGTCCTGGATCAGAGAGATGGTAGGGGATGCATTGACTGCCCCTTTTACGTTGGCTGAGACGAAGAGAGCATTAAATAAAGTTGAGGTAAGATTTTTTTTAAAACTTTTTAAAAGTGGGCACGTCAGATAAGAACAAATTCTTATTTACAATGACGGCTTACCCCGGCCAAACCCGGACGACGCTGGGCCAATTGTGCGCCGCCCTAACATCTCCTGGGAAGGATGAGATGTGTTACAGCATGATGGCTCATCTCAGTGACACTGCAATGGGGAAAGTATTGGGTCTTTACAATAAGGTGAGGCAGGAAGGGAAACTGCCTGGAAGTTGGAAGCAGGTGGTAGTGGTGCCAATATGGAAACCAGGGAAAGGAAGGGAAACCTACTATTCCTTCATGCTATAGGCCGAAAGCGTTGACATCTGATGTATGTAACCTTATGGAAAGGATGATAACGGAAAGGCTGACTTACTTTCTGGAGAGAAGAAGACTAATGTCTCCAGATCAAAGTGGGTTCAGGAAAGGCAGGGGGACGATGGATCCTGTACTGCCTTGAGTCAGTCATACGGAAGACACAGGAAAATAAGGAGGTGATGGTAGCTGTTTTCTTCAATGTAGAGATGGCCTATGATATGATGTGGAAGGAAGGAAGGCCTACTTATCAAGCTGAATATCATGGGGGTTGGAGGAAGGGCTTTTAACTGGATAAAGGATTACATTTTTGGGCGATCAATACAAGTGAGGGTGGAAAGCTTTATGTCAGAAAGCTATGAGGTTGATAATGCTTCTACACCTGCATTTCTTGCTGTTTGGGGTTTTAGGCTGGGTTTCTGTACAGCACTTTGAGATATCAGTGAGGGAAAAAAGTATTTGATCCCCTGCTGATTTTGTACATTTTCCCACTGACAAAGAAATGATCAGTCTATAATTTTAATGGTGGGTTTATTTGAACAGTGAGAGACAGAATAACAGCAACAAAAATCCAGAAAAACGCATGTAAAAAAATGTAATAAATTGATTTGCATTTTAATGAGGGAAATAAGTATTTGACCCCTCTGCAAAACATGACTTACTACTTGGTGGCAAAACCCTTGTTGGCACAGATCTGGGGAAAGGTACTAAAGAATTTCTGCAGAACTGAAAGTCCCCAAGAACACAGTGACCTCCATCATTCTTAAATGGAAGAAGTTTGGAAGCTGGCCGCCGGAGAAGTGTTCATACAGAGTGACCAGGAGTGTCGATTTAATGTCAAAAGAACAAAAGGTGAAAGCACCGTGCAAATTATCAACGCATGAAGTGGAAAGCTATGATTATCGGAGTAGGGCACCGATAAAAGGTGTCATATCAGGTGTCTCTGTGCATACTAAGGCTTCATGGTTTAAGATGAACATGCCAGGAATATTGGAGTCATGCTGCTTAATTCACACTGTGAATGGAAAGGAGGAGGAAATTCTTTCTGTATTATTGATGTTTGATGAAGAATTTCTCCCGACCCATGTAAAGCTGGGATATATGACAAGAAGTACACGGCAGCGAAACGGATAACGGCTGGCTAGCCAAAGGGACTCAGAATTCTGGAGACGGATCTTCCCAGCAGGATCGTGTGGCAGATGGTTGGAAATGTCAGCGAGTAGTGCGGACAAAGTGGAGGAAATGGAGAAAAGGTTGGAGAAGCAACAGCTGGAATGCAAACAATATGGGTAACAGTTCTGATGATATGGAGTGGGAGGATGAGGGTCAAGGATCTGAATGAAATGTAGTGTAGTGGAAAGACATAGGAAGTAGAGAGATCATGTTACTGAAAGCAGTGGAGCGTCTAGTAAAAAAAAAGCATTAAGAGGGTCAAAGTAGGAAGCAAGAGTAATAATGTGTCCGAGTGGAAAGTTGTAATTTACACCTTCTGGTTAACCAATGCCATAGAGAAAGAGATGGGTGAAGTCAAACTAGCCCGGTTAATTGGAAATGGTAGATTGCTAATATTTTGTGGTAGTCAGGCTCAGCAAGGGAAGATTCTGAAATGGAAAAACTTAATGGGAAGGAGATTAAGAACAATGTCCCTGGGGCATGTGCTAGATTGAGGGGAGTCATCACTGGGGTCCCAGTATATATGTCCATAGATGATATTAAATAAAATGCGAAGGGAGGCAGAGTGATTGAGACCAAAAGGTTGATCAGTAGGAAAGAGTCACAGAAGTGAAAGCTTATCGGTGCTGTTGAGGTTTGAGAAGGTTTCTCCTGAAAACGTAGATAGGATTCCTTTGTTTCAACATCAGAGGAATTGTCCCATCCCAATTGCGGTGTTTTAAATGCCAAAGAATGGGACATAGCTGTTCAGTGTAAAGGAAAGAAAATATGTGCCAAGTGTGGAGGGGAACATGATTACGGTGAATGTGGGAGCAATGTTGTGGTTAAGTGTTGTAATTGTGGGGGGGAACATAGTGCAGCATTTGGTGGATGCCAGCTGCAGAGAGAGAGGGAGAGAGAGAGAGAGGCTCAGAGATATAGAATCAGTCATGATCCATCATATGCAGAGGCTGTAAGGCTGTTCCTTTGTGTGTTCAGAAATCTTGCGCTCATCAATATGCTGTGTCAAAGGAAACTTTGATAGTGAATCTTACCAATGAAAGCTATGACGTCGTCAACACGTCTCGGGTTGCAGAAAGCAGAAATGCCAGGTTGAAGGTTATTGTGGATACGGCAAAAAAAAGTTATTGGGGGTAACAGCTGTTTCTGTCAATGTGGTTGACCTGTTGAATAATTCTAAGGGTGGATTGTTTCAGCATTATATACACTGACATCTGTTGGTCAGAAATGCCAACAAAAAAAAGTAAGGGCGTGTATCAGAAAACCATTCAGTATCTGATATGAACACCATTTCCCTCATGCAACATGACACATATCCTTCGCATAGAGTTGATCAGGCTGTTGATTGTGGCCTGTGGAATGTCGCAGGTGAAGAAGCCGGATATGGAGGTCCTGGCTGGCATAGTTCTACGTGGTCTGCGGTTGTAAGGCCGGTTGCACGTACTGCCAAATTCTCTTCTGGCAGTCAGCGCCATATGGTAGATAAATTTGCAATAAATTACCTGGCAACAGCTCTGATGGACATTCCTGCAGTCAGCATGCCAATTGAACACTCCCTCAAACTTCAGACATCTATGGCATTGTTGTGTGACAAAACTGCACATTTTAGAGTGGCCTTTAATTGGCCCCAGAATAAGGTGCAGCTGTTTAATCAGCTTGTTGATTGATATGCTGATTGATTGTTGATTGATATGCCACACCTGTCAGGTGGATTATCTTGGCCAAGGATACATTCTCACCAAGAGGGATGTAAACAAATGTGTTCACAAAATGTGAGAGAAATAAGCTTTTTGTGCATATGGACAATTTCTGGGATCTTTTATTTCAGCTCATGTAACATGGGACCAACACTTTGCGTTTATATTTTTGTTTAGTGTATATATACACTATATATACACAAAAGTATTTGGACACCCCTTCAAATTAGTGGATTCAGAAATTTCAGCCATACCTGTTGCTGACAGGTGTATAAAATCGAGCACGCAGCCATGCAATCTCCATAGACAAACAGTGGCTGTAAAATCCCCTTACTGAAGAGCTCAGTGACTTTCAACCTGGCACCGTCATAGGATGCCAACTTTCCAACAAGTTACTTTGTCAAATTTCTGTCCTGCTAGAGCTGCCCCAGTCAACTAAGTGCAGTTATTGTGAAGTGGAAAGGTCTAAGAGCAACAATGGCTTAGCCGCGAAGTGGTAGGCCACACAAGCTCACAGAACAGGACCACCGAGTGCTGAAGTGAGTAAAAATCGTCTGTCCTCGGTTGCAACACTCACTACTGAGTTCCAAACTGCCTCTGGAAGCAACGACAGCACAATAACTGTTTGTCGGGAGCTTCATGAAATTAGTTTCCATGACCGAGCAGCCGCACACAAACCTAAGATCACTATGCGCAATGCCAAGTGTCGGCTGGAGTGGTGTGAAGCTTGCCACCATTAGACTGTGGAGCAGTGGAAATGCATTCTCTGTAGTGATGAATCACGCTTCACCATCTGGCAGTCTGACAGACTAATCTGGGTTTGGTGGATGCCAGGAGAAAGCTACCTGCCCGAATACATAGTGCCAACTGTAATGTTTGGTGGAGGAGGAATAATGGTCTGGGGTTGTTTTTCATGGTTTGGGGTAGGCCCGTTTCAGTGAAGGGAAATCTTAATGCTACAGCATACAATGACATTATAGACGATTCTGTGCTTTCGACTTCGTGGCAAGAGTTTGGGGAAGGCCCTTTCCTGTTTCATCATGACACTGTGCACAAAGCGAGGTCCATACAGAAATGTTGTCTCAAGATAGCTATGGAAGAACTTGCCTGGCCTGCACAGAGCCCCAATCTCAACCCCATCGAACACCTTTGGGATGAATTGGAACGCTGACTACAAGCCAGGCCTAATCGCCCAACATCAGGGCCCGACCTCACTAATGCTCTTGTGGCTGAACCCGCAGCAATGTTCCAACATCTAGTGGAAAGCCTTCCCAAAGGAGTGGAGGCTGTTATAGCAGCAAATGGGAGACCAACTCCATATTAATGCCCATGATTTTGGAATGAGATGTTCGATGAGCACGTGTCCACATACTTTTGGTTATGTAGCTGTGCATTTGAAAAGTATTTAGACCCCCTTCCCTTTTTCTAAATTATATTAAACCATTTTAGAATAGTTTTACTCCCTCAACAATCTACACACAATACCCCATAATGACAAAGCAAAAACACATTTTTGCAAATGTATTAAAAAAAAAAACTGAAGTATTCGAACCCTTTACTCGGTACTTTGTAGAAGCACCTTTGGCAATGATTACAGCCTTGTCTTTGGTATGATGCTACGAGCTTGGCACACCTGTGTTTGGGGAGTTTCTCTCATTCTTCTCTGCAGATCCTCTCAAGCTCTGTCAGGTTGGATGGGGAGCGTTGCTGCACAGCTATTTTCTGGTCTCCAGAGATGTTCAATCGGGTTCAAGTCCAGGTTCCGGCTGGGTCACTCAAGGACATTCAGAGACTTGTCCCCGAAACCACTCCTGCATTGTCTTGGCTGTGTGCTTAGGGTCATTGTCCTGTTGGAAGGTGAATCTTCACCCCAGTCTGAGGTCCTGAGTGCTCTGAAGCAGGTTTTTGTCAAGGATCTATACTTTGCTTCGTTTCTTTCCCTCGAGCCTGAATAGTCTCTGAAAAAAAAAAAAAAACATCCCGACAGCATGATGTTGCCACCACCATGCTTCACCGTAGGGACGGTGCCAGGATTCCTCCAGATGTGACACTTGGCATTCAGGCCAGAGTTCAATATTGGTTTCATCTGACCAGAGAATCTTGTTTCTCATGGTCAGAGTCCTTTAAGTGCCTTTTGACAAACTCCAAGAGGGCTGTCATATGCCTTTTACAGAGGAGTGGCTTCCGTCTGGCCACTTTACCATAAAGGCCAGGTTGGTGGAATGCTGCAGAGATGATTGTCCCTTCTGGAAGGTTCTCCCATCTCCACAGAGGAACTCTGCAGCTTTTTCAGAGTGACCATTGGGTTTTTGGTCACCTGCCTGACCAATGCCCTTCTCCCTCGATTGCTCAGGTTGGCTAGGTGGCCAGCTCTAGGAAGAGTCTTGGTGGTTCCAAACTTCTTCCATTTAAGAATGATGGAGGCCACTGTGTTTTTGGTCATGCTGCAGAAATGTTTTGGTACCCTTCCCCCGATCTGTGCCTCTACACAATCATGTCTCGGAGCTCTACGGACAATTCCTTTGACCTCATGGCTTGGTTTTTGCTTTGACATGCACTGTCAACTGTGGGACCTTATATAGACAGGTGTGTGCCTTTCCAAATCATGTCCAATCAACTGAATTTACCACAGGTGGACTCCAATCAAGTTGTAGAAACATCTCAAGGATGATAAATGGAAACAGGATGCACCTCAGCTCAATTTTGAGTCTCATAGCAAAGGGTCTAAATACTTATGTAAATATGGTATTTCTGTTTTACATTTTTAATACATTTGCAAACATTCTAAAAATCTGTTTCGCTTTGTCATTATGGGGTATTGTGTGTAGATTGAGGGACATTTTTTAAAAATGTAATCCATTGTAGAATAAGGCTGTAACATAACCACAGATCATAATCAAAAGGAATCTAGTTCTTTTAACATGACATCAAGTGAATGGAGCAGCCATGTTTATATTTTAAACCCCTTCAATCAAACAATCAAATGTCTTTATTGTGCCAATTGGGAAATATGTTGTGCAGTCTGGGTTCAACAATAAAAACAACATTTAAAAACAGTGACAACCATACAACAGATATATATCATGAGATTGGTTACAGTGTACCATCAATAAAAGGCGCAGTCATTGTGCAAACGTGCATCAATAAATATGCATTATTTCATTTCATGTGTAGATTTAGAAAGTATCTGGCCTGTGGGATGAGTTCTTGGATCTATTGCTCTTGAATTTGGGAATGTTTCTAAGAGCTGTGTCTGCTGCACCCCGATGACCTTGGTGGCCACCTCTACCACTGCCTAGCCTGTTTTGTTGCAAACATTAAGATTGCCAAACCAGGCCACCGTCGAAAACAACACAGATTCAATAAAATTCCTGTAAAACAGTCATCATTGCCTTGCTGACAAAAGTTCCATCTTTCTCTGAAAGAAAAGTTGATTTGGAACCACATCGATCAAGAAGGTTCTTGTGGAGTTCTCTGGAATTGTATGTCTGTAAAATGTCATGATTCTGTGTAGAGATTCTAATTGTACCATATCTTTTGATCTCTGTTCTAGAATTCCAGAAGATTGCCATGGCGACAGTGATTGGGTTTGCCATCATGAGCTTCATCGGGTTCTTTGTCAAGCTCATCCACATCTTCAACAATAACATTGTGAAAATAGGGCAGCAACTTCAACATAGGACAAGAGACTGCAGGACACACACACCAGGAGTCAGTTGGACAGTAGTCAGTCAGTACTTTATTGTGCGCATTATTGGTAGAAAACATAATTCAAGTTCAGTTCATTTGGCTTTGTAGGTTAGCATAGAGATTGGGTGATTTGACTACAGTGTTCTAAAGTGCACTAATGTTACCAGTCTACAAGATCTAAATATATGATTAATTTGTTATCAAGATATGTGCATAGATGCATGTAGGTCTGCGATAATATCAAACTATGTTTTGCAGCACTATTTGATGGAATGCATGAAACACGCTCTATTTTAAATCATAAAGCATACAGCATTTCTGCCACTACAGTTAAGAGGAGTGGATGTTTGTATACTTTTGGGTAAAGGGGAGAAACTGAATTAGCCTCTGTGTTGCCCTGTTTATGTGAGTTCCTCTTATCTCTCTCAGGGGTGGTTTAACCTCTGGAGATGTTACAGAACTACAATTACAGAACTACAATAACCAGAGACCTTTGGCAGTGGGGCAATGTGGAATAGTTGTGGTGGGAGGAGGGTGAAGGGATGCAATTTTTTTTTACATTGTTTGCAATGTTTTTATTTGACTGTGTTAATAAATCAAAGAAATACGCAGCTTGATTTATGTTTGACTTGTATATAATGTGTATCTATGTTTGTTAAAAGACAACGGTGAAGGCACATTGGGTCTGCGTTCCAAACCGTAGACTTGCACCCAAAAATCCCCCCTTGAGAAGTATGGATTTGACTCCCACCTCAGATCTGCAATGGTTAGTCTTCAAGGGGAAGGGAGCAAGTCTCCAGTGTGGAATCAGAACGGAGTTTCCTAGGCTAGTGGTGAATCTATAGTCTAAAGTGGCTTCCTCTTGTGACTGTATAGAGATTCCTTCACCAAGGAAGGAAAGAGGCATTTTGCCAGTATTTCAACCAGGCAGAAGCGTGAATTTTCAGTTGGGGAGAGGAAGCCATTAGCCTATTTAAATGACACCCATTTGTCCATTCTGGAAGGAGGTGTAGCACCCTGGTCGATGATGTCATTTCTTGTCCCTGCAGATGCCCATGCTCCAGAGCAGTGGCTGGTCCGTTGTCACGGTTACAGGTTTCCTCTGGTCTCCCTGGGCGACAGGCTCGTAGGTGTTGGATGTGCTCACCAGCTTCCCGAACTGCAGTACCTGGTTGTCTATAACACACAGAGTCAGTCAGACATGCTCCTTAGCCTACAGAACCTACTCAGCAAGCAGTGGAGTGAAAAACACCTGTTCATTCCAACCACACCACCATTTACAAATACACTGTCCTCCCTGTGTAACCCCCAGGGGGGTCCAGTCTGAGTCCACCCTATTCAGTGTAAGTACTCAGCTGGGACCTGGGAAGCAGTGCTGGGAAGGTCATCTTGGGCGAGAGAGAGCTGACAGAAGGACTAGCATTATGCTTGACCACTGAGCATAAGGAAACTGGGAACTGGTGGGTCGACAAATCCTCTCAAAGCCAACCTTTTGGTCCAGACAGGACAAGAGAGACTTACACCGAAGAGCTGCAATAAGTTGAGGGTTTTCAGGTTCTCTTTTCATGTGTCCATTAGTACTAATAAAATAACACACAAGTGGAGACTTTTCATTATAAAGTGAGAGGACTGTAGCTATGGGGATGATATTTGTCTTGGAGGTTACCTCCTCTGGTATTGCAGGCTGTCTAACATCAGAAGTCTATTATTGTCATGCCAGATCTATTTAATATAGACTCAACATCAAGGCTTGATGTAAAAAGGGGTTATAAATAACATTTTTGTGATTAATTGGTTGGTTTAACGGACAGAAATTTCTGCTCTGTGTGTTTATCTCACATGGACTGTCTGGATTATGCCATTGTTTAACATTGTTTATTGTGATTTTAGAACCAACAACACACCTGGTGTTCCCTTGGAAACAATGAAGTTATTCTATTACCCCATTCTACTGACAGTCAGGATCAAACAGCATTCTATTCCACTGCATCAACTCAACACATCTCATAATTACTTTGCTTTTCAAACGTCTATTGGGACAGGAGAACAAAACATATGTAGAATAATACATTTGTTTTTCAATGTGTATTAAAAATAGTCTCCAGGATGGAACTAAACAAACAGAAGGAGAAGAAAGAAAACAGCAAAGAGAACAAATCAAATGACCACAGGCAGATGAATACACTTCAAAGAATGACAAAACACCTGTCGTGTCTTTGGCTATGCCGGATTAAGTGATATGACATGCTAACTTATAAAATTATTTCTCTGTAATTAATATTACCTGCTTAAGCTAATCATGTAAATGTAATTAACTAGAAAGTCGGGGCACCACAGAAGAACGTTTATAGAGCTGTTATCTTCTGAATAAACTCTTAAAATACTTAGTAATATTTTACATCGATAGCAGTCAATCTTATCTTATTTTCAATCTCATCATGAAAGTTATAAATTCTTGGTTATCTTCACGAACCCTGGCTAACAAGTTGAATCAGCAATACAAAATTGGGTTTAATTATTTATTTACTAAATACCTAACTAATCACACAGAATTACAAATACACAGAATACAATGTCATACAGAATTCACCCCTGGTGAACGGAACCTGTATGAAAGCTGGTTACACAAAGGAAAGGGGGTTGGGCTTGAATGAAAGAGCGGGAAGACTTAGGAACAAAGAAACAGCAGCTATGCTATCGTAAATACATTATCTTATGCATTCTAAATTACCGCCCATTTGGAAAAGGAAAATGCAATAAATATTTACTCTGAGCTGCGCTTCGGTAGATTGGTCGTAGATGCTGGCCGGGTTGGCCAACAGATCTTCCTGTTGTGTAGTGGAAGAATGTCAATGGTGGTGGTATCTTCGTCTGGTTGTTAGACTGGATCCGTCGTCCGTCCTTTCCTAGCCCACGTTAGCAGCGGCTAACTCAACGGCTAGGAAGTATCACTTCTGTAGTGAATAAGCTCAAAGTTCATACCAGTTCATACCATAGCTCACGCCGAGGTTGGCTTAGTTCTGTCCTTGATATGGTTTAGTTAACATGTCTGTCCTTATAACGTCGAGGCTGCAGACCTCTCGTACTGGAACACAGAAATGTCTTTTCGTCAAAGACTTATATAGTGGAGAGGGGGAAAGGAGAGGTTTCATCGTTTATAACCCCATGTCTCTTCACAGGGTTGGCCACTGATCGGCAGGGCACTTTCCCTATGAAAACCCAATTCTCTCATTTGGAAGCTAAAATTACATTTAATCTCCTAAAAAAACAATTTCAATATCAAACATTTCAATTGCATAACAATTCCATGTGACTCTGATAACTAGAGAGTGTATACTTTCTCCGGTACAGTTTATATCGTCCTGCCATCAATCATAATGTCTCAGATAACAATGAACTGACATACATACTCATTACGTTATCAAGCATATTTCCAACTGGTTTTATTAACAAAAGATGGTTCCTTTCCCTATTTGTTTGATGTTCCCAGACTCTCTATATTTAACACAGGCTATTCCAGTCCTTCAGTAGGGTCAGAGAGAGAGGGGAAGGGAGAAGGTATTTATGGGGGGGTCATAAACCTTACCCACAGGCCAACGTCATGACACACCCTTCTGCTTCAAAGCCCTGTGAACAGCCATGATATTACACTGTGTGTGTGTGAGTGTGTTGTGAACAGCCATGATATTACACTGTGTGTGTGTGTGAGTGTGTTGTGAACAGCCATGATATTACACTGTGTGTGTGTGTGAGTGTGTTGTGAACAGCCATGATATTACACTGTGTGTGTGTGTGTGTTGTGAACAGCCATGATATTAAACTGTGTGAGTGTGTTGTGAACAGCCATGATATTAAACTGTGTGTGTGTGAGTGTGTTGTGAACAGCCAAGATATTACACTGTGTGTGTGTGAGTGTGTTGTGAACAGCCATGATATTACACTGTGTGTGTGTGAGTGTGTTGTGAACAGCCATGATATTACACTGTGTGTGTGTGAGTGTGTTGTGAACAGTCATGATATTACACTGTGTGTGTGTGAGTGTGTTGTGAACAGCCATGATATTACACTGTGTGTGTGTGTGTGAGTGTGTTGTGAACAGCCATGATATTACACTGTGTGTGTGTGAGTGTGTTGTGAACAGCCATGATATTACACTGTGTGTGTGTGAGTGTGTTGTGAACAGCCATGATATTACACTGTGTGTGTGTGTGTGTGTGTGTGTTGTGAACAGCCATGATATTACACTGTGTGTGTGTGAGTGTGTTGTGAACAGCCATGATATTACACTGTGTGTGTGTGAGTGTGTTGTGAACAGCCATGATATTACACTGTGTGTGTGTGTGTGTGTGTGTGTGTGTTGTGAACAGCCATGATATTACACTGTGTGTGTGTGAGTGTGTTGTAAACAGCCATGATATTACACTGTGTGTGTGTGTGTGTGTGTGTGTGTGTTGTGAACAGCCATGATATTACACTGTGTGTGTGTGAGTGTGTTGTGAACAGCCATGATATTACACTGTGTGTGTGTGTGAGTGTGTTGTGAACAGCCATGATATTACACTGTGTGTGTGTGTGAGTGTGTTGTGAACAGCCATGATATTAAACTGTGTGTGTGTGTGTGTGTGTGTTGTGAACAGCCATGATATTAAACTGTGTGTGTGTGAGTGTGTTGTGAACAGCCATGATATTACACTGTGTGTGTGTTGTGAACAGCCATGATATTACACTGTGTGTGTGTTGTGAACAGCAATGATATTAAACTGTGTGTGTGTGTTGTGAACAGCCATGATATTACACTGTGTGTGTGTGAGTGTGTTGTGAACAGCCATGATATTACACTGTGTGTGTGTGAGTGTGTTGTGAACAGCCATGATATTACACTGTGTGTGTTTGAGTGTGTTGTGAACAGCCATGATATTACACTGTGTGTGTGTGAGTGTGTTGTGAACAGCCATGATATTACACTGTGTGTGTGTGAGTGTGTTGTGAACAGCCATGATATTACACTGTGTGTGTGTGAGTGTGTTGTGAACAGCAATGATATTAAACTGTGTGTGTGTGTGTGTGTGTTGTGAACAGCCATGATATTACACTGTGTGTGTGTGTGTGTGTTGTGAACAGCCATGATATTAAACTGTGTGTGTGTGAGTGTGTTGTGAACAGCCATGATATTACACTGTGTGTGTGTTGTGAACAGCCATGATATTACACTGTGTGTGTGTTGTGAACAGCCATGATATTAAACTGTGTGTGTGTTGTGAACAGCCATGATATTACACTGTGTGTGTGTGAGTGTGTTGTGAACAGCCATGATATTAAACTGTGTGTGTGTGTTGTGAACAGCCATGATATTACACTGTGTGTGTGTGTGAGTGTGTTGTGAACAGCCATGATATTACACTGTGTGTGTGTGTGAGTGTGTTGTGAACAGCCACGATATTACACTGTGTGTGTGTGAGTGTGTTGTGAACAGCCATGATATTACACTGTGTGTGTGTGTGTGTGTGTTGTGAACAGCCATGATATTACACTGTGTGTGTGTGAGTGTGTTGTGAACAGCCATGATATTACACTGTGTGTGTGTGTGTGAGTGTGTTGTGAATAGCCATGATATTAAACTGTGTGTGTGTGTTGTGAACAGCCATGATATTACACTGTGTGTGTGTGTGTGAGTTGTGAACAGCCATGATATTACACTGTGTGTGTGTGTGTGTGTGTGTGTGTTGTGAACAGCCATGATATTACACTGTGTGTGTGTGAGTGTGTTGTGAACAGCCATGATATTACACTGTGTGTGTGTGAGTGTGTTGTGAACAGCCATGATATTAAACTGTGTGTGTGTGTGTGTGTGTGTGTGTGAGTGTGTTGTGAACAGCCATGATATTACACTGTGTGTGTGTGAGTGTGTTGTGAACAGCCATGATATTAAACTGTGTGTGTGTGAGTGTGTTGTGAACAGCCATGATATTACACTGTGTGTGTGAGTGTGTTGTGAACAGCCATGATATTACACTGTGTGTGTGTGTGAGTGTGTTGTGAACAGCAATGATATTAAACTGTGTGTGTGTGAGAGTGCGTTGTGAACAGCAATGATATTAAACTGTGTGTGTGTGTGTGTGTTGTGAACAGCCATGATATTACACTGTGTGTGTGTTGTGAACAGCCATGATATTAAACTGTGTGTGTGTGAGTGTGTTGTGAACAGCCATGATATTACACTGTGTGTGTGTTGTGAACAGCCATGATGTTACACTGTGTGTGTGTTGTGAACAGCCATGATATTAAACTGTGTGTGTGTTGTGAACAGCCATGATATTACACTGTGTGTGTGTGAGTGTGTTGTGAACAGCCATGATATTACACTGTGTGTGTGTGAGTGTGTTGTGAACAGCCATGATATTAAACTGTGTGTGTGTGTGTGTGTGTGTGTGTGTGTGTGTGTGTGTGAGTGTGTTGTGAACAGCCATGATATTAAACTGTGTGTGTGTTGTGAACAGCCATGATATTAAACTGTGTGTGTGTGTGAGTGTGTTGTGAACAGCCATGATATTACACTGTG